>NC_051862.1:103119290-103344816 GCF_015732765.1 Culex quinquefasciatus | reverse complement strand
AAGAATCCCAAGAATCAAGAATCCCAAGAATCTAAGAATCCCAAGAACTCTAAGAACCTAAGAATCTAAGAACCCAAGAATCCAAGAACCTAAGAACCCAAGAATCCCAAGAATCCCAAGAATCCCAAGAATCCCAAGAATCCCAAGAACTTCAAGAATTCCAAGAACTTTAAGAATTCCAAGAACCTAAGAACTCTAAGAATCCAAGAATTTAAGAATTCCAAGAATTTAAGAATCCCAAGAATCTAAGAATCCTAAGAATCCAAGAATTTGAAATTGAATTTAAGAATTCTAAGAATTCTAAGAATTTAAGAATTTAAGAATTTAAGAATTTAAGAATTTAAGAATTTAAGAATTTAAGAATTTAAGAATTTAAGAATTTAAGAATTTAAGAATTTTAAGAATTTAAGAATTTAAGAATTTAAGAATTTAAGAATTTAAGAATTTAAGAATTTAAGAATTTAAGAATTTAAGAATTTAAGAATTTAAGAATTTAAGAATTTAAGAATTTAAGAATTTAAGAATTTAAGAATCAAGAACCTAAGAACTTTAAGAATCCCAAGAATCCCAAGAATCCCAAGAACTCTAAGAACTTCAAGAATCCCAAGAATCCAAGAATCCCAAGAATCCCAAGAACTCAAGAACTCTAAGAACCTAAGAATCCCAAGAATCCTAAGAATCCCAAGAATCCCAAGAATCCCAAGAATCCCAAGAATCCTAAGAACTCTAAGAACTCAAGAATCCCAAGAATTTAAGAATCCTAAGAATTTAAGAATTCTAAGAATTTAAGAATTTAAGAATTTAAGAATTTAAGAATTTTAAGAATTTAAGAATTTAAGAATTTGAATTTCTAGAAGAATTCTAAGAATTTAAGAATTTAAGAATTTAAGAATTTAAGAATTTAAGAATTTAAGAATTTAAGAATTTAAGAATTTAAGAATCCCAAGAATCTAAGAATCCCAAGAATTTAAGAATTCAAGAATTTAAGAATTTAAGAATTTAAGAATCAAGAATCTCAAGAATCCTAAGAATCCTAAGAACTCTAAGAATTTAAGAATTTCAAGAATTCAAGAATCTAAGAATCTAAGAATCTAAGAATTCCAAGAATCTAAGAACCTAAGAATCCAAGAATCTAAGAATCCCAAGAATCCCAAGAACTTCAAGAATCAAGAACTTGAACTCTAAGAATCCTAAGAATCTAAGAATCTAAGAATTCCAAGAATCCAAGAATCCAAGAACCAAGAATCTAAGAACCAAGAACTCAAGAACCTAAGAACTCCAAGAACCCAAGAATCCCAAGAACTCTAAGAATCCCAAGAATCCAAGAATCCCAAGAACCCAAGAATCCCAAGAATCCCAAGAATCCCAAGAATCTAAGAACCTAAGAACTCTAAGAATTCCAAGAACCTAAGAACCTAAGAACCTCAAGAATTTAAGAATTTAAGAATTTAAGAATTTAAGAATTTAAGAATTTAAGAATTTAAGAATTTAAGAATTTAAGAATTTAAGAATTTAAGAATTTAAGAATTTAGAATTTAAGAATTTAAGAATTTAAGAATTTAAGAATTTAAGAATTTAAGAATTTAAGAATTTAAGAATTTAAGAATTTAAGAATTTAAGAATTTAAGAATTTAAGAATTTAAGAATTTAAGAATTTAAGAATTTAAGAATTTAAGAATTTAAGAATTTAAGAATTTAAGAATTTAAGAATTTAAGAATTTAGAATTTAAGAATTTAAGAATTTAAGAATTTAAGAATTTAAGAATTTAAGAATTTAAGAATTTAAGAATTTAAGAATTTAAGAATTTAAGAATTTAAGAATTTAAGAATTTAAGAATTTAAGAATCCCAAGAATCTCCAAGAATTTAAGAACTTTAAGAATCAAGAATTTAAGAATCCAAGAACTTGGAAGAATCCCAAGAATCCCAAGAACTTTAAGAATCCCAAGAATCAGAACTCAAGAACTCAAGAATCCTAAGAACTCAAAGAACTCCAAGAACTCAAGAATCCTAAGAACTCAAGAATCCCAAGAATCCCAAGAATCCCAAGAATCCCAAGAATCAAGAATCCCAAGAATTTAAGAATTTAAGAACTTAAGAATTTAAGAATTTAAGAATTTAAGAATTTAAGAATTTAAGAATTTAAGAATTTAAGAATTTAAGAATTTAAGAATTTAAGAATTTAAGAATTTAAGAATTTAAGAATTTAAGAATTTAAGAATTTAAGAATTTAAGAATTTAAGAATTCTAAGAATTTTAAGAATTTAAGAATTTAAGAATTTAAGAATTTAAGAATTTAAGAATTAAGAATTTAAGAATTTAAGAATTTAAGAATTTAAGAATTTAAGAATTAAGAATTAAGAATTTAAGAATTTAAGAATTTAAGAATTTAAGAATTTAAGAATTTAAGAATTTAAGAATTTAAGAATTCAAGAATTTAAGAATTTAAGAATTTAAGAATTTAAGAATTTAAGAATTTAAGAATTTAAGAATTTAAGAATTTAAGAATTTAAGAATTTAAGAATTTAAGAATTTAAGAACTTTAAGAATCCCAAGAATCTAAGAATCCCAAGAACTCAAGAATCCCAAGAACCTAAGAACTCCAAGAATCCCAAGAACCCAAGAACTCCAAGAATCCCAAGAACTCCAAGAACTCTAAGAATCAAGAATCAAGAACTCCAAGAACTCCAAGAACTCCAAGAATCCCAAGAATCCCAAGAACTCTAAGAATCCCAAGAATCCCAAGAATCCCAAGAACTTCAAGAATCCCAAGAATCCCAAGAATTTAAGAATTTAAGAATTTAAGAATTTAAGAATTTAAGAATTTAAGAATTTAAGAATTTAAGAATTTAAGAATTTAAGAATTTAAGAATTTAAGAATTTAAGAATTTAAGAATTTAAGAATTTAAGAATTTAAGAATTTAAGAATTTAAGAATTTAAGAATTTAAGAATTTAAGAATTTAAGAATTTAAGAATTTAAGAATTCTAAGAATTTAAGAATTTAAGAATTTAAGAATTTAAGAATTTAAGAATTAAGAATTCTAAGAACTTAAGAACTCTAAGAATTTAAGAATCTCCAAGAATCTAAGAATCAAGAACTTAAGAACTTAAGAATTTAAGAACTCCAAGAATCCCAAGAATCCAAGAATCCTAAGAATCCAAGAATTTAAGAATTTAAGAACTTTAAGAATCTCAAATAACTTAAGAATCTCCAAGAATCTAAGAATCTAAGAACTTAAGAATCTAAGAACTTAAGAACTCTAAGAATTTAAGAATTTAAGAATTTAAGAATTCTAAGAATTTAAGAATTTAAGAATTTAAGAATTTAAGAATTTAAGAATTTAAGAATTTAAGAATTTAAGAATTTAAGAATTTAAGAATTTAAGAATTAAGAATTTAAGAATTTAAGAATTTAGAACTTAAGAATTTAAGAATTTAAGAATTTAAGAATTTAAGAATTTAAGAATTCAAGAATTTAAGAATTTAAGAATTCAAGAATTTAAGAATCCCAAGAACCCAAGAATCTAAGAACCTAAGAACTCCAAGAATCCCAAGAACTCAATCCCAAGAATCCTAAGAATCCCAAGAATCCCAAGAATCCAAGAACCCAAGAATTCCAAAGAACTTCAAGAACTCAAGAATCCAAGAATCCCAAGAACTCTAAGAATCCCAAGAATCCCAAGAATCCCAAGAATCCCAAGAATGAAGAACTCTAAGAATCCTTAAGAATTTAAGAATTTAAGAATTTAGAACCCAAGAATTTAAGAATTTAAGAATTTAAGAATTTAAGAATTTAAGAATTTAAGAATTTAAGAATTTTAAGAATTTAAGAATTTAAGAATTTAAGAATTTAAGAATTTAAGAATTTAAGAATTTAAGAATTTAAGAATTTAAGAATTTAAGAAATTTAAGAATTTAAGAATTTAAGAATTTAAGAATTTAAGAATTTAAGAATTTAAGAATTTAAGAATTTAAGAATTTAAGAATTTAAGAATTCAAGAATTTAAGAATTTAAGAATTTAAGAATTTAAGAATTTAAGAATTTAAGAATTTAAGAATTTAAGAATTTAAGAATTTAAGAATTTAAGAATTTAAGAATTTAAGAATTTAAGAATTTAAGAATTTAAGAATTTAAGAATTTAAGAATTTAAGAATTTAAGAATTTAAGAATTTAAGAATTTAAGAATTTAAGAATTTAAGAATTTAAGAATTTTAAGAATTTAAGAATTTAAGAATTTAAGAATTTAAGAATTTAAGAATTTAAGAATTTAAGAATTTAAGAATTTAAGAATTTAAGAATTTAAGAATTTAAGAATTTAAGAATTTAAGAATTTAAGAATTTAAGAATTTAAGAATTTAAGAATTTAAGAATTTCAAGAATTTAAGAATTTAAGAATTTAAGAATTTAAGAATTTAAGAATTTAAGAATTTAAGAATTTAAGAATTTAAGAATTTAAGAATTTAAGAATTTAAGAATTTAAGAATTTAAGAATTTAAGAATTTAAGAATTTAAGAATTTAAGAATTTAAGAATTCAAGAATTTAAGAATTTGAATTTAAGAATTTAAGAATTTAAGAATTAAGAATTTAAGAATTTAAGAATTTAAGAATTTAAGAATTTAAGAATTTAAGAATTTAAGAATTTAAGAATTTAAGAATTTAAGAATTTAAGAATTTAAGAATTTAAGAATTTAAGAATTTAAGAATTTAAGAATTTAAGAATTTAAGAATTTAAGAATTTAAGAATTTAAGAATTTAAGAATTTAAGAATTTAAGAATTTAAGAATTTAAGAATTTAAGAATTTAAGAATTTAAGAATTTAAGAATTTAAGAATTTAAGAATCCCAAGAATCCCAAGAACTCTAAGAATCCCAAGAATCCAAGAACTCCAAGAAACCCAAGAACTTCCAAGAATCCCAAGAACTTCAAGAACTCAAGAACTCCAAGAATCCCAAGAACTCAAGAACTCAAGAATCTCCAAGAACTCTAAGAACTCCAAGAATCCCAAGAATTCAAGAATCCTAAGAACCCAAGAACTTCAAGAACCCAAGAATCCTAAGAACTCCAAGAATCCCAAGAATCTAAGAATCCTAAGAATTCAAGAATTTAAGAATCTAAGAATCAAGAACTTTAAGAACCCAAGAATCTAAGAATTTAAGAACTTTAAGAATTTAAGAATCCTAAGAATCAAGAACTCCAAGAATCCCAAGAATCCTTAAGAATTTAAGAATCCCAAGAATCCCAAGAACTCAAGAATCCCAAGAATCTCCAAGAATCCCAAGAACCCAAGAACTCTAAGAACTTTAAGAATCCCAAGAACCCAAGAATCCCAAGAATCCCAACTCCTAAGAACCTGAACTTTAAGAACCCAAGAATTTAAGAATCAAGAACTTAAGAACTCAAGAATCCCAAGAATCCCAAGAACTAAGAACTCAAGAATCCCAAGAATTCCAAGAATCCCAAGAATCCAAGAAACCTAAGAACCTAAGAATCAAGAACTTCAAGAACTCTAAGAATCCCAAGAACTCTAAGAATCCCAAGAATCTTAAGAATTTAAGAATTTAAGAATTTAAGAATTTAAGAATTTAAGAATTTAAGAATTTAAGAATTTAAGAATTTAAGAATTTAAGAATTTAAGAATTTAAGAATTTAAGAATTTAAGAATTTAAGAATTTAAGAATTTAAGAATTTAAGAATTTAAGAATTTAAGAATTTAAGAATTTAAGAATTTAAGAATTTAACTTAAGAATTTAAGAATTTAAGAATTTAAGAATTTAAGAATTTAAGAATTTAAGAATTTAAGAATTTAAGAATTTAAGAATTTAAGAATTCAAGAATTTAAGAATTTAGAATTTAAGAATCTAAGAATTTAAGAATTTAAGAATTTAAGAATTTAAGAATTTAAGAATTTAAGAATTCAAGAATTTAAGAATTCAAGAATTTAAGAATTTAAGAATTTAAGAATTTAAGAATTTAAGAATTTAAGAATTTAAGAATTTAAGAATTTAAGAATTTAAGAATTTAAGAATTTCAAGAATTAAGAATTTAAGAATTTAAGAATTTAAGAATTTAAGAATTTAAGAATTTAAGAATTTAAGAATTTAAGAATTTAAGAATTTAAGAATTTAAGAATTTAAGAATTTAAGAATTTAAGAATTTAAGAATTTAAGAATTTAAGAATTTAAGAATTTAAGAATTTAAGAATTTAAGAATTTAAGAATTTAAGAATTTAAGAATTTAAGAACTTAAGAATTTAAGAATTTAAGAATTCAAGAACCAAGAATCTCAAGAATCTAAGAATTTAACTTAAGAACTCCAAGAATTTCAAGAATTTAAGAATTTAAGAATTTAAGAATTTAAGAATTTAAGAATTTAAGAACTCAAGAATCAAGAATCCTTAAGAATCCCAAGAATCTCTAAGAATTTAAGAATTTAAGAATTTAAGAATTTAAGAATTCAAGAACTTAAGAATTTAAGAATTTAAGAATTTAAGAATTTAAGAATTTAAGAATTTAAGAATTTAAGAATTCAAGAATTTAAGAACTCAAGAATTAAGAATTTAAGAATTTAAGAATTTAAGAATTCCAAGAATTTAAGAATTCAAGAATTTAAGAATTTAAGAATTTAAGAATTTAAGAATTTAAGAATTTAAGAATTTAAGAATTTAAGAATTTAAGAATTCTAAGAATTTAGAACTTAAGAATTTAAGAATCCCAAGAATCCCAAGAATCCCAAGAATCCCAAGAACCTAAGAATTCAAGAATCCCAAGAATCCTAAGAATCAAGAATTTAAGAACTCCAAGAATCCCAAGAATCCCAAGAATTTAAGAACTTAAAATTTAAGAATTTAAGAATTAAGAATTTAAAATTTAAGAATTTAAGAATTAAGAATTAAGAATTTAAGAATTTAAGAATTAAGAATTTAAGAATTTAAAATTTAAGAATTTAATTTAAATTTAAGAATTTAAGAATTTAAGAATTAAGAATTTAAGAATTTAAAATTTAAGAATTTAAGAATTTAAAATTTAAGAATTTAAGAATTTAAGAATTTAAGAATTTAAAATTTAAGAATTTAAGAATTTAAAATTTAAGAATTTAAGAATTTAAGAATTTAAGAATTTAAATTTAAGAATTTAAGAATTTAAGAATTTAAGAATTTAAGATTTAAGAATTAAGAATTTAAGAATTAAGAATTTAAGAATTTAAGAATTTAAGAATTTAAGAATTTAGAATTTAAGAATTTAAGAATTTAAATTTAAGAATTTAAGAATTTAAGAATTTAAGAATTTAATTTAAATTTAGAATTTAAGAATTTAAGAATTTAAGAATTTAAGAATTTAAGAATTTTAAGAATTTAAGAATTAAGAATTTAAGAATTTAAAATTTAAGAATTTAAGAATTTAAGAATTTAAGAATTTAAGAATTTAAGAATTTAAGAATTTAAGAATTTAAGAATTTAAGAATTTAAGAATTTAAGAATTTAAGAATTTAAGAATTTAAGAATTTAAGAATTTAAGAATTTAAGAATTTAAGAATTTAAGAATTTAAGAATTTAAGAATTTAAGAATTTAAGAATTTAAGAATTTAAGAATTTAAGAATTTAAGAATTTAAGAATTTAAGAATTTAAGAATTTAAGAATTTAAGAATTTAAAGAATTTAAGAATTTAAGAATTTAAGAATTTAAGAATTTAAGAATTTAAGAATTTAAGAATTTAAGAATTTAAGAATTAAGAATTTAAGAATTTAAGAATTTAAGAATTTAAGAATTTAAGAATTTAAGAATTTAAGAATTTAAGAATTTAAGAATTTAAGAATTTAAGAATTTAAGAATTTAAGAATTTAAGAATTTAAGAATTTAAGAATTTAAGAATTTAAGAATTTAAGAATTTAAGAATTTAAGAATTTAAGAATTTAAGAATTTAAGAATTTAAGAATTTAAGAATTTAAGAATTTAAGAATTTAAGAATTTAAGAATTTAAGAATTTAAAATTTAAGAATTTAAGAATTTAAGAATTTAAGAATTTAAGAATTTAAGAATTTAAGAATTTAAGAATTTAAGAATTTAAGAATTTAAGAATTTAAGAATTTAAGAATTTAAGAATTTAAGAATTTAAGAATTTAAGAATTTAAGAATTTAAGAATTTAAGAATTTAAGAATTTAAGAATTTAAGAATTTAAGAATTTAAGAATTTAAGAATTTAAGAATTTAAGAATTTAAGAATTTAAGAATTTAAGAATTTAAGAATTTAAGAATTTAAGAATTTAAGAATTTAAGAATTTAAGAATTTAAGAATTTAAGAATTTAAGAATTTAAGAATTTAAGAATTTAAGAATTTAAGAATTTAAGAATTTAAGAATTTAAGAATTTAAGAATTTAAGAATTTAAGAATTTAAGAATTTAAGAATTTAAGAATTTAAGAATTTAAGAATTTAAGAATTTAAGAATTTAAGAATTTAAGAATTTAAGAATTTAAGAATTTAAGAATTTAAGAATTTAAGAATTTAAGAATTTAAGAATTTAAGAATTTAAGAATTTAAGAATTTAAGAATTTAAGAATTTAAGAATTTAAGAATTTAAGAATTTAAGAATTTAAGAATTTAAGAATTTAAGAATTTAAGAATTTAAGAATTTAAGAATTTAAAATTTAAGAATTTAAGAATTTAAGAATTTAAGAATTTAAGAATTTAAGAATTTAAGAATTTAAGAATTTAAGAATTTAAGAATTTAAGAATTTAAGAATTTAAGAATTTAAGAATTTAAGAATTTAAGAATTTAAGAATTTAAGAATTTAAGAATTTAAGAATTTAAGAATTTAAGAATTTAAGAATTTAAGAATTTAAGAATTTAAGAATTTAAGAACTTAAGAATTTAAGAATTTAAGAATTTAAGAATTTAAGAATTTAAGAATTTAAGAATTTAAGAATTTAAGAATTTAAGAATTTAAGAATTTAAGAATTTAAGAATTTAAGAATTTAAGAATTTAAGAATTTAAGAATTTAAGAATTTAAGAATTTAAGAATTTAAGAATTTAAGAATTTAAGAATTTAAGAATTTAAGAATTTAAGAATTTAAGAATTTAAGAATTTAAGAATTTAAGAATTTAAGAATTTAAGAATTTAAGAATTTAAGAATTTAAGAATTTAAGAATTTAAGAATTTAAGAATTTAAGAATTTAAGAATTTGGAATTTGATATGATATTTATGTACTTTTTTGTAGCCGGATCTCACTTAAATGTATGTAAACAATGTCCGGATCCATCATCCGACCCATCGTTCGTTAGGTAATCGAAAGAACTTTCCAACGAGTCAAAAACATTGACGATCTGGCAACCCTGTCTCGAGTTCTGACCACTTAACTGATATTTATGTACTTTTTTGTAGCCGGATCTCACTTAAATGTATGTAAACAATGTCCGGATCCATCATCCGACCCATCGTTTGTAAGGTAATCGAAAGACCTTTTCAACGAGTCTTAAACATTGAGGATCTGGCAACCATGTCTCGAGTTCTGACCACTTAAGTGATATTTATGTACTTTTTTGTAGCCGGATCTCACTTAAATGTATGTAAACAATGTCCGGATCCAACATCCGACCCTTCGTTGGTTAGGTAATCGAAAGACCTTTCCAACGAGTCTAAAACATTGACGATCTGTAAACAAAGTACGTATTCGTATTCGTGACGAGATTTGTTTATATTGTTCTCAGTGCCGCTTAATTTCATCGATTTTCGAGTGCAAAGCAACTGTTTTCGTCGCGAACTTCGGCCGATTTACTATTTGAGTGCCTATCTCTTCGGAACTGTTGGAGTGCACTTAATTTTCCGCGTGTTAATTTCCCAAAAAGTGGATTTAGTTTTGAGTATTGTGTTTACGAAAGTGATAACGGAGACATACTGTTTTCATCGCTCCCCCAGCACGATCTTTGTTTTGAATCAGCGCCTTCTATTGACTGATAGCGGATTTGAGGCTAGCTCGTGTTCTTCGGTTGCCTACTTGCTGGTGATTTGCTGACTGCTGTGGCCTGATAAAGCCTGATCATCTTAAAATCGGGAAGACTGACATCGAAGCTAATTAAACCGTCATAATGTCTGCTGCATCGACGCTGAACATCTCCAAGAACACCATCCTCTGCCACGCATGCGCCGGGGATGTTAACGACGAGTACGTTCCGTGCCAGGGATTCTGCAACGCGGTGTTTCATCTGAATTGCAGTGGCGCCAAAACGGAGCTGCTGAAGGAGATTGCTGCACACCGCCAGATCTTCTGGCTCTGCCGTTCTTGCACAACCCTTATGACGGACTTGCGCCATCGTCGCTCTGTCCAATGCGCATTTGAGGCTGGCCAGGAACTATCGCTGAGCCACCACAATCGCATAGTGGAGCAGCTCATGTCGGAAATCCTGTCTGAGTTGAAATCTGAGTTAAGCTCAAAGCAAGCCAAGCGTCAAACTCGTTGACCCCTAGGTCTGCCGGTCAAGGTGCGGGTGGTTCACGTGGCACAGGATCGCGCCGTCTTTTTGATAACAATCCAGCGCCACCCCCAGTGCCGAATCCCTTGCCACCGAAGGATGACGTCGGCAAACATGGAGGACTTGTCGATGGCGTTCTAAAGGATGATGCAGACGGGAATGGAATAGCTGCCAGCGTCGAAGACCGCTTCTGGCTGTATCTATCCCGCGTCTCCCGAAGAGTGAATGAGGAACAAATTACTAAGCTCGCCGTCGATCGCCTTGGAGTCAATGACATCAAAGTGAAAATGCTGGTTGCCAAAGGTAAAGATGTCAGCAGAATGAAGATCATCTCATTCAAAGTTGGCATGCACGTCGACTTGAAGGACAGGGCTCTCGATTCTAACACGTGGCCTCGCGGTCTTGTGATCCGAGAATTTGAAGAGCGCTCCGGAGAATTTTTTTGGGAGCCGACAAACGCGTTCAACCAGACTCAGCTGCATCCGCCTCCTCCTCCTGCCCAACCTGCACCAACAAAACCGTTAACGCCGAAAGCCACGCCAAAGTCAACGCCGAAAGCCACGCCAAAGTCAACGCCGAAACCAACACCAAAGTTAACGTCGAAGTCAACCCCGAAATCTACGCCGGACACGGAGCTGACCCAAAAAGATACGGAACCAACTTCGCCTGCGAGTCACAGTGGTTCACCTATGGATCACGAGACAGACTAACGAACACACTCAGATCAACACCCTCACTTCCGCAACAGTCTTCAGTTCAACATCTACCAGCTTCATCACCAGGACGCACCGTAGAAAGCATTATGAGAGCCCCTCGACTGCCCGACGCCACCGCGCCCTCGCCCAGCTACCGCACGAGAAGCCCAGCTAGTCACAGCCATCAGAGACGTCCTGGTGCTGGTGTCGGTGTTGGGGGAGGGGTCTCTCAAACGGCACCCCTCGGCAAGTATCCTTCTCAATTGCAAGTTTCTCTACCTGATGCCTGCCCAACTTACAGTTCGAGTCTCATCACGTCGTCCTCGACTCGGACTGCAAACGCTTCACCGCCAGCTCAAGCCATCCAGTCTTCGCCAGGACGCACCGTAGAAAGCATTATGAGAGCCCCTCGCCTGCCCGACGCCACCACGTCCTCATTCAGCTACCGCACGAGAAGTCCAGCTGGTTGCAGCCATCAGAGCCGTCCTGGTGCTGGTGTCGGTGTTGGGGGAGGGGTCTCTCAACCGGTGCTCTTCGGCAAGTACCAATTCAGCACGCCTCATACCAGCCCTGACGCTCGTTCAGATTTCAGCGCTACTGTACCGCCGTCGACTTTTGTAACTCTTGCTGCACAGGGGTGCGTGTACCACAGCACTTTGGAAGACCTTGGTTCCGCGAATTCCGGCATGCCTGCTGCATTGACTGCATCTGATCCAGCTTCTGCGTCGTCAGAGCGTGGTTTTTTGAATGTGTACTATCAAAACGTGCGAGGCTTAAGGACAAAGACAAATTCCGTGCTGTTAGCCCTTAGTTCCTGTGATTACGACGTCATCATCTTTACGGAGACGTGGCTGGTACCGTGGATTAAAAACTCCGAGTTTGCTGCGGGATATGACATTTTTCGTTGCAACCGAAGTGCAGAAACATCATCACTTCAACGCGGGGGAGGTGTACTGATTGCGGTCAAAACAGGACGGAACTGCAAAGACGTCGAACTCGTGGGCTGTGGCAGCCTGGAACAAATCGCTGTCCGTATTGTTCTACCACATCAGGCACTTTTCATCTGCTGTATCTACATTCGACCAGCAAGTAACATCGATGTGTACCAGCTCCACACGGGCGCTGTGCAGCAAATTCTCGGCATGGCAGGAGTAAGAGATTTGGTTCTCGTCGTCGGCGATTATAACCTTCCGGCGCTAACCTGGTGCTTTGATGACGATACGCACAGCTTTCTCCCAATCAACGCATCGGCAGAACAGGAGGTTTTGCTGTTGGAATCGATGCTCTCCTGCGGACTTCTGCAAATCAACAATCTGGCGAGTGCACACGGAAATCTTCTTGACTTGGCATTCGTGAGTGATGCGACTGCTGCTGAACTCATCGATCCGCCATGTCCTCTTTTAAAACCAGACGCTCATCATAAGCCAATACTTTTAAAACTGGATTATGATCACGGTGGCAATGACGACCTTGATGATGCAGATGAAATCTTCGATTTTAACCAGTGTGACTATGCCCTCCTGAACGAGAGAATATCCGCCGTGGACTGGGACACTCTGCTTGACACTTCCTCGGTAGATGAATCTACTGCAAACTTCTATGAAAGGCTCAATTCCATCCTACACGATGTCGTTCCGGAGAAAATCCGTCGAATGAGCCACCGATACAAGCTGCCGTGGTGGAACGATGAACTACGAACGCTCAGAAACCGCTTACGCAAGGCAACATCTCGATACATGGAATCAAAGACAGCATGGGACAAGGTGACGGTGCAAAACATCGAGGACGAATACAACGCGCTGAACCAAGAAAGCTTTCGATCCTACATCAACAACACACAAAGGAGTCTAAAGAGCGATCCATCGAAGTTTTGGAGTTACGTGAACAGCCGGAAAAACGCCAATCGAACTCCAACAGACGTTTCGTACCGCGATTTGAACTCAACATCTCCAGCCACTGCCGCCAACCTCTTCGCAGATTTCTTCAAGTCGGTGCACAGTTCTGATGCAATTCCAACGACGAGGAAACCCTGAAGGCGCTTTCGGGAGTGGACGGAGCTAAAGGACCATGTCCGGATGGAATTCCACCGTCGCTGATCAAAGCCTGTGCTGATTCTCTCACCGTTCCAGTTAAGAGGATTTTCAACGATTCTCTTCGAAAAGGCGTTTATCCCGCGATGTGGAAAGTGGCGTCAATCACTCCGATTCATAAATCAGGAGCACCAAGAAAGTCGAGAACTACCGACCGATATCGATCCTGAACTGTCTTGCCAAGGTTCTGGAGAAGATTGTGTATGATAGGCTGTACGCGGTGGTGCGTCCGATCATTTCGGATGATCAGCACGGATTCATGCAGAAACGTTCAACAACAACCAACCTCCTAACATTTGTACACTCAACTGTAAATGCCCTTGAATCCGGTGAACAGGTTGACGCCATCTACATAGATTTCGAGAAAGCCTTCGACAAGGTACCTCACGCACTCACCGTTCGAAAGCTCCGCAAGCTCGGTCTTCCTGCTTGGATCACCAACTGGCTGCTTTCGTACCTGACGAATCGGAAAGCTTTTGTCAATCTTCGAATCGCCCGTTCCAGCACATTTGACATTCCCTCTGGCGTCCCACAAGGCAGCCACCTCGGCCCACTCATTTTCATTCTCTTTGTGAACGAAATATGTGCGCTTACAAATTCTAACACATTGATGTACGCTGATGACCTGAAACTGTTCCGCTCGGTGAAAAACAACGTCGACTGCTGCTCGCTACAGATGGACGTCAATGCGCTCCTGCACTGGTGCGAGTCAAATGGAATGAAGGTACACGTGAAGAAGTGCAAGGTTATCTCGTTCAGTCGTTCAAGGGACCCTCTGCGATTTGACTACACGATGGGCGATGGGTGTCCTTTAGATCGTGTAAACTCTATCCGGGACCTAGGCGTGACCGTGGATCGTAAAATGAAGTTCAACGAACACATCGCTTTGACAATTGGAAAGGCTTTTGCGATGCTAGGCTTCCTGAAGCGCAACACCGCCCACTTCGACGACCCGTTTGCTTTGAAAGTGCTGTACGCGTCGCTGTTCAGGAGCGTCCTGGAGTATGCTGCGGTTGTTTGGGCACCGTACCACGTAACGCTGGCTGCGCGGATTGAACGAGTCCAGCGTGCCTTCGTGAGGTTTGCCTTGCGCAAGCTGCCATGGAATAACCCGCTGATCCTGCCATCGTACGAAGGACGCTGCTTGCTGTTTAGGCTGCAGTCACTTGCCGAGCGTCGGACCCTGATGCAGCGTCTTTTCGTATTCGATCTGCTGCGCGGCAACATCGACTGCCGCAGCATCCGCAACAACGTACGCTTCAATGAACCGGCTCGCCAAGGACTCAGAGGGGAACGCCCCCTGCTGTGGATTCCGAGACATATATTTGACTATGGTTATAATAACCCGCTAGATGTTTGTTTTCGTCAATTTAATGAAATCTGCTCTTGTTTTGATTATGTCGTGTCCAAAACTGTGTTTAAAACTAGAATAAGTTAATGTTAGTTTTTTAAGATTATACAAGTTACGGAAATTGCTTTCCGCATAATTGATCGACGCCACCAACATCGTCAGCACAGCCGGCAACAGTAACCCAAACTGCGAACAAAGCTAAACTTCGTTTACCTCGCCGCGATTAAAGCAAGTAGCTCGATTAATGCTTTGCAAGCAAAACCTCAGAACCTCGTGTGTGAGGCTCTGGGGGACTTTTCGATCACAATAAAATCAGAACGTTTTGGACAGTCTAACACAACGCGTCGGCGTTATTTATTTCGAAACTTCCCCCCTTCCATAATGGGATCTTTATAACTGGCGCAGTCGAGTCTTCGCCGGAAGGTGGCTGTGCCCAGTGATTGAAGTGGTCGTTCGCGAAAATCTCGGTAGTGAGACCGAAAGTGCAAGTTAATGCAAAAAACACGGCAGTTGTTCATTCAGCAGAAATTCGTCACCAACGGCTCTGGAGATCAGGAGTGAAGCAGCCAAGGAAATTACCTGGTGAAGCAGCCACCGACCGAAGAAGATGAACCAACGTTATCCGCTGGATACTTCGGCAAGAGGCGTGATACCATCGTGTGCACATCGCGAAAAACTCAGAACCGAGTTCAGGAGCGCAGCACGACATGGATTTCAACACCTTCGACGAGGAGGACAAAGGAACAGCGTTACCCGGATTTTCAACAAGCAACAAAATTTAAAGTGAAAAAAAATCTAAATTCAAAATTCAAAAATACTTTTCCAAATTTGATAAGTTAAGTGAGTGTGTGTGAATGAAAACAAAATCAGTAATTCGAAAATCATTTAAATAATTCAGTATGACCAAATTAACTAATTTGACAAAAGAAAAAAAAATTCAAAATTTATTTTTTAGTAGGTGTATGAGTGAAAAAAAAACAAAGAAAACTATTTCAAAATTATGTAGCAAAAAAAAATTCAGTTAATCGAGTGTGTTTGAAATTGTTGTGAGGAAACATTACAATGAAATAATAGTTTGTAATAGCTAATTACAAGTCTCAATTTGTAATTCAGAGTTACAAAGGATGTAATTAAGGATTACGTAATCTTTGATTACAAATATTTGTAACACTTAATTACAAAACAGCAACAACTATAATGTTTCAAACATCACCAAAGAAGCTTAAGATATTTCAAACACGCTGAGTGACCTATTTGGTAGTTCTTTCCGATGGAAAATTTATGTGCAGTCGATACGGATCGGGACGATCCTTTCTTGGTGAGGGAGCAGTTACGGAAATTGCTTTCCGCATAATTGATCGACGCCACCAACATCGTCAGCACAGCCGGCAACAGTAACCCAAACTGCGAACAAAGCTAAACTTCGTTTACCTCGCCGCGATTAAAGCAAGTAGCTCGATTAATGCTTTGCAAGCAAAACCTCAGAACCTCGTGTGTGAGGCTCTGGGGGACTTTTCGATCACAATAAAATCAGAACGTTTTGGACAGTCTAACACAACGCGTCGGCGTTATTTATTTCGAAACTTCCCCCCTTCCATAATGGGATCTTTATAACTTACAGCCTGAGCATTTTAGATGGAGGCGGTGAAATAAATTATATTTAACAATGTCCGGATCCATCATCCGACCCATCCTTGGTTAGATAATCAAAAGACCTTTCCAAAGAGTCTAAAACATTGAAGATCTGGCAACCCTGTCTCGAGTTCTGGCCAATTAAGTGATATTTATGTACTTTTTTCTAGCCGGATCTCACTTAAATGTATGTAAACAATGTCCGGATCCATCATCCGACCCATCGTTGGTTAGGTAACCAAAAGACCTTTCCAAAGAGTCTAAAACATTGACGATCTGGCAACCCTGTCTCGAGTTCTGGCCACTTAAGTGATATTTATGTACTTTTTTTGTAGCCGGATCTCACTTAAATGTATGTAAACAATGTCCGGATCCATCATCCGACCCATCGTTGGTAAGGTAATCGAAAGACCTTTTCAACGAGTCTTAAACATTGAGGATCTGGCAACCATGTCTCGAGTTCTGACCACTTAAGTGATATTTATGTACTTTTTTGTAGCCGGATCTCACTTAAATGTATGTAAACAATGTCCGGATCCAACATCCGACCCTTCGTTGGTTAGGTAATCGAAAGACCTTTCCAACGAGTCTAAAACATTGACGATCTGGCAACCCTGTCTCGAGTTCTGACCACTTAAGTGATATTTATGTACTTTTTTGTAGCCGGATCTCACTTAAATGTATGTAAACAATGTCCGGATCCAACATCCGACCCATCGTTGGTTAGGTAATCGAAAGACCTTTCCAACGAGTCCAATTTTGAAGATCTGGCAACCCTGTCTCAAGCTATGACCACTTATGGTGCTACTTATGAGCCCTTGAGTGATATGTGTGTTTTTTGTGTTCTGGAACATAACGAAATTAGACGAAATTTGTGTCCAAACCCATCATATCACATATCACCCATTGTTGGAAAAGAGTGAGGAAGGTGGATTAAGTTAGTTTTTTTGTATACTCCTGAACTAAGTTTTATATGCAGGTTTTTCAATTAATGGGAATATGAAAGGAGCAGGCAAGAAAAAATGTTGAATTATTTGAGCACGTCAAACATGATTTATTTTCGAGTCGGGACCGTGATGTAGGGGTAAGCGTGATTGCCTCTCACCCACACTATCCCAGACGGTCCCGGTGGCATTTTTCGAGACCAGATTTGTCTGATCACGCCTTCCGTCGGACGGGAAGTAAATGTTGGCCCCGGACTAACCTAAAAAAAGGTAGGTTAGGTCGTTAGCTCAGTCCAGGTGTAGGAGTCGTCTCCCTGGGTCCTGCCTCGGTGGAGTCGCTGGTAGGCAGTTGGACTAACAATCCAAAGGTCGTCAGTTCGAATCCCGGGGTGGATGGAAGCTAAGGTGTAAAAAGAGGTTTGCAATTGCCTCAACAATCAAGCCTTCGAACACTTAGTTTCGAGTAGGAATCTCGCAATCGAGAACGCCAAGGCAATGCTGTAGAGCGAAAAATTTGATTTTTGTTTATGAAACATGATGTTTCATTTATATTGTTCTGTTTTGGCTGCCAATATACAGTACCATGTACTGCCCATGTTCGTATAAATGTCCCATATGCAAAAACAGCAAGCTGAGAAAAATGCTAAACAAGTTTGTCCCACACATAAGGTTACGTGTTAAGTTTCCACGAAAAAACTGAATTTCCTCCTGATTTCTAGAACAAAATACTGGATGTTATAGGCTCTTTAGAAAGAGCAGACGATTTTGAACCAAACTGCATCAATAACTCAAAAGTGACGAAAGTGCATATGGGACATTTATGCGATCATGGACAGTGTAGCCCTGTGGTAAACCTTCGGCCACATAAGCGGTAGATTGGGAGTTCAATCCTCGGCTCAACCCAACACAACTGAAGGAGGTATTAGACTATGGCAAACTAATAAACAAACTCACACTTTTTCGCGTTTGACAGTTTGCCAGCATGCTGTTAAGCTACACATTAAGAAAAAATACTGTAAATTTAAAAAGATCGTTCGTTCGATTAAAGGTTCGCGTTGGTGAATATTCGTAAAAAGTTCAAACCTGTTAACTTAAAAGCTGGATAGTTGTTGATACTACCATGCATCGGGAACAAAATCGTTGTGTCGATTAAAAGTTTTTTACTTTTAATATAAGAAGAAACTTTTCATGGCAAGAATAACTAACATTTAACAATACAGTGATGACTTTCGAAAAATGTGATGGATTTTATTTTAAGATTTTAATTTTAAAACAGTATGTTTTCGATTATTTTTTTTAACTTACTTCCAGTATTTCTAAAACAAAAATTTTAGCGATAAAAAAAACTTTTTGCGATAATGAACAGAAAATTTTGAAAAATTCAAACGATTTTTACATCAACTCAAACACGCTGAAAATGATTTTAAACGCAGGGGATTGCATTTTAAATTGATTTCAGCTGATTGCATTTAAATTTCCATTATAATTTAGAAGTTTCCTGAAGGGGTGACAAAAATATTAAATAATATTTGTACCAACCTAATCATGATACATTATGAATTTCAATTTCTAAAGTTTTTGTTCATGTATTGTTAAAATCACACAACTTTTGAGGTGACTTCGGCTGTTAAATTGACAATTTTGATGGATTTTATTGTAACGTTTCGTCGGTAAGTTTAAACAAAATTGAAATTGACTTTATAGTTGTAGGCCACTATTACTAGTACCTTTCTTTTAAGTCCTAAGAATCCTAAGTGTTTGAGTACGGCACGGAGCGATGGCTCCGGATACCCATATCTAAGAGTAATTAGAGCGCCCACTGCGGGATTCTAATCAGCAATCAGTGCGCGGTTCGATTGATTCACACCAGTGGAAAGAGAGTAAGTTGCCATTAGGTAAAAAGACGAAGTTACAAAATGTTAGCCAGACAAGTCACACTAATTTCGTGCTATGAAATGTTTAAAAATTAAAAAAAAAATGTTTAGAGGATTTAACATCAATAGAAGATTTTAGGACTTTACAAAGGACAACAAAAACAAAAATTGAAGCAACATTGAAATAAACGCACAAGATTATTGACAGCTGTATTTTTTCAAATTCTCAGGCAATAGGTCCCAATGTACACAGCAAAAAATCCGATGGTAAAGTCGCGTGCATGCATGCACATCACCTTCGTTAAAAAAGACACTTAATATTACACGCTGCATGTACAATTTTTGTAAACACAACAAAAAAGTTGCAACCGACGGGTCTCAAACCCAGCACCGACAGTAAGGACTAGCGCCTTAACCCACTCGGCCATGAGACCGATGAAAAATCGAAAGGATAAACGTATATGTGAGCTTGACATTTCGGTCAAGTAGGTTTCCCATACTGATGGGCTACATATTTCAGGGTGTAATATTACACAGAATTTCATAAAATAATGCAAAATTTATTTTACACCCAGGCCTTTTACACGCAGCTGGATTGCTATTTACTTTATTTGCTGTGTAACAAAATTTCAGTGTTAAAAATGATAGAAAGTCAGAGGGGTCTAGAAACAGGTCTTTATTTGACAAAGGTAGTACTTGGAATGGTGATCGCAGTGTGTTAACTAGCGTGGCACTCTGCGATCTAGTTCTTCGGTTGCCAAGGGCAGTTGCCCTTTAACACTCCCACTCAAACGAAGAAACTAAGCTTCATCTTCAAGACTTCAGCTTCATCTTCAGTTCAAGCGAAAATCTTCTTCTTTGCCGTCGTCGATACGAGCTACCGCGCTTCGGAGTTGGTAGTCTCACTTCAGGCTCCTCATCGAGAATCCTTGCAGTCAAGACGTATGCCACAATTTCATTCACCTTCTCAGCGACGGATTCCTTCTACAGGGCTGCTGGAACTGTTTCTTCTAGGAACTTCACCGCATCTTCCCAGACGTCATCCTGATCTTCGTCAACTAGAACATTCTGACTTGGCCACAGAAATCCACACTTACCTGGACAGAGGTCGAAGATCTTCAAATAGCGTCTTGTCGCATACCATGTGGTCCGTTGCGCCAGAGTCCAGAAACCAATCGATTTTTCTCTCGGTCATAGCTTGCGACGACACAGCTCCGTTGCCAATAGCAACGACAAACGCAATGGTATTTTCATCGTCCTTTTCAGTTCCAACCTCCCGCCGATGAAAAGATTTTGTGGACGACCTCACCTGGTTCTTTTCCGGTTCCGTTGTGCCGATCGACCGTCCGTCGGGGCATTCCGGCTTTTTGTGGCCAACACGACCACATCTAAAGCACTTGAACGCACGCATCCTTCCGGCAAACGCAGGTTCACCCGAGCAGCTCTCCTCGTCGCTCTGGGGGCTCGGTGGACCCGTTTTGCTTCCTCGTCGAGCACCCACTTTTTCACGTACTCCAGAGAAAGGTCCTTCGGCTCAATCGTCTCCACCGCAGTAATGAGCGCATTGAACGATCCGGGTACAACAAGCGGCAGTTGACAGACGACGTCCTCCGTTTCCATCTTAACGTCGGCCGCTCTCAACTCCCGCAGAACCTTTTCGAACTGAAGGAGGAACGCCTTCACGTCCTCACCTTCTTCCAGACGTATCTCCTGAAACCGCTTTTTCAGGAACAGTTTACCGGCAATTAACCGGCGCACGAAAGCATCCCGCAGCGCGTCCCACATGTCTTTCGCTGTCTGCTTGTCCTTCACGTGCTCCAGCTGATCCTCTGCAATCCGGTCGATTAGAAGGTTCTAGCACCTGCGGTCCCTGGCCAGCCGTTCCGCTAGCAACCGCTGTCTCGTGCTCTTCTGCTCCGGAGTGTCCGTTCCCAGCGCAACGTAGTCCGCGACGTTCAGGGCATCCTCGAGACAATTCAGCAGGCCCTTGTTCTCCATCAGAACTTCGATCCGGAACTTCCAATTGGAGAAGTTCGTTCCGTCGAACAGCTTTTCCTCCGACATCTTTAACAGCAAACCAACGAAATTTTCTTCTGCTTCTAGAAATTTCCACGCTCTGGGCCCATAACCTGATAGAAAGTCAGAGGGGTCTAGAAACAGGTCTTTATTTGAACGAGGTAGTACTTGGAATGGTGATCGCAGTGTGTTAACTAGCGTGGCACTCTGCGACCTAGTTCTTCGGTTGCCAAGGGCAGTTGCCCTTTAACAAAAAAAATATCTGGTGGGCCAGTTTTAAACTTCGAGTTTTGTGAAAAAAAAAAACTCACGTGAAACCTCGGTGACGAACGAGGTGACGAATTACCACACTTCGGTTAGTTATCATAATTCAATAAACAACATCATCTAGTCTAGAGCATTAGTCCTCACGGCACTTTCAGGACTTTTACCAAAAGTTTTTAATTCATATCATGATATTCGGGGATTTTCTTAAGGGTTGAGATATTGGCATATAAAAAAAAACATACAGAACATGGCGCTTATGTGCAGCCTGCGACCCGCACTTTGGTGACCACTGAATGGTCCAGTTCACAGGTGCTCGCTTGATCAAACAAATCGTCATCTTATGTTCAGTAATCTGTACACCCACGTACATATGTTTTTTGAACGAATTTTGTTGTTACAAATACCAGTGCTTATATCAAAACAAATTTCTCATCCCCCCAAGGCAACGGAAATTTGTAACGGGTGTAGGGACAGATCACACAGACGCCCTTGTTTAACCGTCACGACATTAAGGGTATGAGATGTCGCAAAATTAATAAGCCGAACCTTCAACAGAGTGCCGGCAATCGAACACTCACTGCGAACGACCAGGGTAGTACCCTACCGCGTATTTAGTTATATTGGCGTGGTTGTCCTAATCGAAATGAGAGTGATACAATATTTGTATCACAAAAGGAACGAGCTCACCGAACTCCAACACAATCTTCAAGACAAGCTCCCGACCAATCGTCATGCGTTGATTCCTAACTCCCGGCGTTGGATCCACAGGAAAACTTCAGCACTTGAATTCTTAAATTTTCCCTTGAAACCAAAATTTTTTTTTTCTTAAATTTTCCACGAAACCGAAACACAAGTGTGGCAACTTCTCTGGATGTATCCGGGAATTTGAAACTGCTTTTAAGGATTCCGGCCAAGAAAGGGGGCCGGACCGCAGACCTCATCTGGCCAAAACTGCCATTTCATCCGGCGACGGCTCTTGATGAATTGATGAGAACTGATTCAGATAATCACGAAAACTTGAACGTTGATCTTCATAATGTTAAAATACATTTTTTCACAAAAATGGGTGAAAAAACGACAGCTAAAAATTGTTGCTTCCAACTTCGCGCACGGTTTGCTGCGATCTTCCTAACTCTACCTATCCGCGAATTCTAAAAATAAAAATGCAGGATTAACCTCTGCCACAGAAACACCAGCACAACTTTAAACTACCTCATAAAACGATTCTCAAACGGTCCTTCGATCATTCCTGCTTCCTCCACGATCAGGGTAAAAGTGACCGAGTCGAAGTTCCAGAACCCTCAGTAAAGGTGCAAATAGGACAACTTCGGTTCTCTAGAACTCAAGCAGCATTACAATTGTAATAATTGCGCGATTTTAGCCGAAGCATTTCTTAAAAATATGCAATCTCTGACTGCCGAACTGGAGTGCATCGACCTTCGTTCGAGTCGAAAAAGTGCTCTTGTGCAAACTTTGGCATTTGAAGATTCTTCCTTCTTGTGCGGATCTCATAACAGGTCAAGACAAAATATTTTGGATTTCTCCCATAAGAGGTGGCGCTCAACCCATGACGTAATTAGGTCGATGCGTACCCGCATAAAAATATATGATGATTTGCACTGTTAAAATCATGCAATAACAATACATATTATAATATTTATGGTAAGTTTATTGTTGTCTTTTTCGAACTTTACTGGAATGGCGATGAAGCTACTATACAATTTATGGTTACAGCTAATTGGAAGGTTTTGTTATTGGAAATGTTATAAATTTAAACAAAAAAACTACCGTAAAATTCATGAATACAGCAAATATTATAGTTTTGTTATTGGAAATTTCATAATGCATTTTTTCCAATTTTTTGTTACAGTACCTATGTTTCATTGTATATTATAGTTGCGTAGTGTTAACTTTTTGAACGATCTTTTTTTGAATATTGCGAATCATGTAATAAAAGTATTTAAACCAAGTTATGATTTAAATACAAAACTTCACAAACGATTTTGACAAGCTTAAATCAAACTAAATTTTTAAACATTAAAATATTAAAATATTAAAATATTAAAATATTAAAATATTAAAATATTAAAATATTAAAATATTAAAATATTAAAATATTAAAATATTAAAATATTAAAATATTAAAATATTAAAATATTAAAATATTAAAATATTAAAATATTAAAATATTAAAATATTAAAATATTAAAATATTAAAATATTAAAATATTAAAATATTAAAATATTAAAATATTAAAATATTAAAATATTAAAATATTAAAATATTAAAATATTAAAATATTAAAATATTAAAATATTAAAATATTAAAATATTAAAATATTAAAATATTAAAATATTAAAATATTAAAATATTAAAATATTAAAATATTAAAATATTAAAATATTAAAATATTAAAATATTAAAATATTAAAATATTAAAATATTAAAATATTAAAATATTAAAATATTAAAATATTAAAATATTAAAATATTAAAATATTAAAATATTAAAATATTAAAATATTAAAATATTAAAATATTAAAATATTAAAATATTAAAATATTAAAATATTAAAATATTAAAATATTAAAATATTAAAATATTAAAATATTAAAATATTAAAATATTAAAATATTAAAATATTAAAATATTAAAATATTAAAATATTAAAATATTAAAATATTAAAATATTAAAATATTAAAATATTAAAATATTAAAATATTAAAATATTAAAATATTAAAATATTAAAATATTAAAATATTAAAATATTAAAATATTAAAATATTAAAATATTAAAATATTAAAATATTAAAATATTAAAATATTAAAATATTAAAATATTAAAATATTAAAATATTAAAATATTAAAATATTAAAATATTAAAATATTAAAATATTAAAATATTAAAATATTAAAATATTAAAATATTAAAATATTAAAATATTAAAATATTAAAATATTAAAATATTAAAATATTGAAATATTGAAATATTGAAATATTGAAATATTGAAATATTGAAATATTGAAATATTGAAATATTGAAATATTGAAATATTGAAATATTGAAATATTGAAATATTGAAATATTGAAATATTGAAATATTGAAATATTGAAATATTGAAATATTGAAATATTGAAATATTGAAATATTGAAATATTGAAATATTGAAATATTGAAATATTGAAATATTGAAATATTGAAATATTGAAATATTGAAATATTGAAATATTGAAATATTGAAACATTGAAATATTGAAATATTGAAATATTGAAATATTGAAATATTGAAATATTGAAATATTGAAATATTGAAATATTGAAATATTGAAATATTGAAATATTGAAATATTGAAATATTGAAATATTGAAATATTGAAATATTGAAATATTGAAATATTGAAATATTGAAATATTGAAATATTGAAATATTGAAATATTGAAATATTGAAATATTGAAATATTGAAATATTGAAATATTGAAATATTGAAATATTGAAATATTGAAATATTGAAATATTGAAATATTGAAATATTGAAATATTGAAATATTGAAATATTGAAATATTGAAATATTGAAATATTGAAATATTGAAATATTGAAATATTGAAATATTGAAATATTGAAATATTGAAATATTGAAATATTGAAATATTGAAATATTGAAATATTGAAATATTGAAATATTGAAATATTGAAATATTGAAATATTGAAATATTGAAATATTGAAATATTGAAATATTGAAATATTGAAATATTGAAATATTGAAATATTGAAATATTGAAATATTGAAATATTGAAATATTGAAATATTGAAATATTGAAATATTGAAATATTGAAATATTGAAATATTGAAATATTGAAATATTGAAATATTGAAATATTGAAATATTGAAATATTGAAATATTGAAATATTGAAATATTGAAATATTGAAATATTGAAATATTGAAATAATGAAATATTTAAATATCAAAATATTTAAATATTTAAAAATTTAAATATTTGAATATTTAAATATTAAAACATTAAGGCTTTATCCCAAATCCCCGAATCCCACTTTCACTAATCCCATATCCCCGATTAATCATTTCCCTGAAAATTCCACTACACTCAACCCCCGGTGGTTGATCACTTTTTCGTTTGACACTTTTTTAGTTTGTACCCCGTTGGTTGGTCAAAATCAAACTAAAAAGTGACGAACTGTCACTTTACACGGCGCTCACGAACACTATCAAAACAAGCGTTTAGTAGTGTGTGTGAAGTCCGTGTAAAAGGGGTGTCAACAAGGGTGTCAAACTAAAAAGTGACCTCGTTCGTTTGACAACAGTTAGTGTCAAACCATCGGGGTTTGAGTGTACCCCGAAAATCATTCTCCCGCAAATTCCATATCCCCGAATGTCATTTACCCGAATGGTCATTTTAATGAACTGTTTAAACATTTAAACATTTAAACATTTAAACATTTAAACATTTAAACATATAAACATTTAAACATTTAAACATTTAAACATTAAACATTTAAACATTTAAACATTTAAACATTTAAACATTTAAACATTTAAACATTTAAACATTTAAACATTTAAACATTTAAACATTTAAACATTTAAACATTTAAACATTTAAACATTTAAACATTTAAACATTTAAACATTTAAACATTTAAACATTTAAACATTTAAACATTTAAACATTTAAACATTTAAACATTTAAACATTTAAACATTTAAACATTTAAACATTTAAACATTTAAACATTTAAACATTTAAACATTTAAACATTTAAACATTTAAACATTTAAACATTTAAACATTTAAACATTTAAACATTTAAACATTTAAACATTTAAACATTTAAACATTTAAACATTTAAACATTTAAACATTTAAACATTTAAACATTTAAACATTTAAACATTTAAACATTTAAACATTTAAACATTTAAACATTTAAACATTTAAACATTTAAACATTTAAACATTTAAACATTTAAACATTTAAACATTTAAACATTTAAACATTTAAACATTTAAACATTTAAACATTTAAACATTTAAACATTTAAACATTTAAACATTTAAACATTTAAACATTTAAACATTTAAACATTTAAACATTTAAACATTTAAACATTTAAACATTTAAACATTTAAACATTTAAACATTTAAACATTTAAACATTTAAACATTTAAACATTTAAACATTTAAACATGTAAACATTTAAACATTTAAACATTTAAATATTGTATCATTTGAACATAAAATAGTCAACATTTGATCAATATTTGATTGAAAAAAATAAATAAAAAGGAATAAATAAATTAACGAAGGAACCCAACATAACACTGAACCTGTGCAGCCGACGCTATTGCAACGGACGCACCATTACACTGAATCTGTGCGACGCTCCTGAAACAAACGCACCATGGTTGAGCTGTCAGGGCTGTCAGTTTTTTTTCCACTCGCGCTTGTTTGATCGTGTCCGTTTCGGTGTTGGCGGTGTTGACTGGCTTTCTATGGCCATGGCTTTCTACCTTGGGCTGTATCCTCGTGATTTGGCAACTTTTGGCGTTAGTTAAGGTGTCCAACGAGCAACCGAAGGAAGTTGGACAGATCCGCTGAGGGACAGAATCGGGTCCGCTCCGCAAGGCGAAAAGTTTTAAGCATCTTTGTGTGAGTATTGGGAGGATTGTGAAATTTGGCGGAAGGGCGGAATCCTTCCCCGCAGCAGCAGCACACGTTTAACTTGGCCTTCAGGGGCAGCTGACGTTAAAAAACCTGCAATGTTTTTCTATTTCCAGAGTGAAGCTGTTTGTTTGCGGAAAAATCCAACTTGAAGGAGGAATACGACTGGAACTCGACTACTTCGTGCGAGGACGGCCAACATAGACAGCTGGCGCCGATCTCGGCCGGATGACGAACCAAGTACGACCGACTGGCGCATTGGTTCCGGAACTGGCGGTGGGGGCAACGGACTGTCGACGAGTCTGTCCGGGTCTAGCTTGCGGGACAAGTGGTCCAGCTCAACGAGTTGGTGCGAAGAGGAGAGTTTCATAGGCGATGGGCCTGGAGGGCGGCCACTGCATTCGTCGTCAGCGGGCGGTGGCTACAAACCTCGGATGTCGGCTCTAAGCGGCGGAGATCTCAACAAAAGTGGAGGACCGGGAGGTGGCCTACGGCGTCACTGGGACGCCGATGATCAACTGCCGGAGAACCGTGCCGTGGCAGTTCACGAAGAAGCGTCCCATCGTCCAAGGAAGGTAGTGCTGCGAAGGAAGACTTGCCCAACCATGCTGCGTCGTCGGAGAAAGCCTCGGAAGAGGTGGACCCAGGCAGCAAAAACAAGTCTGAACCGGTACGGAACGCAACGGCGGATGAAAAGCCTCCAAAAGCCAGCGAATCGGAATCCCGGCGTCCCGCACCTGCTGCAACTACTCCCAAAACACCTTGAGCTGAAAAGTGGGACGAGTTGGCAAGGTTGCGAACCCGTTCCCGCTGTTGAATGACTAGATCCAATGAGTGACCGATCCGGAATAGCGACGAGGAGTGCTTTTGAGTGAGTATTGGGAGGGTTATTATTTTTTTGTTTGGAAACTTTTACACCGCAGCAACACTCATTTTTTATTGTAGATCACTGCGATATAAATCTGATTAGATTTTTACTCGATGTTGTTTTTAGGCGTATTTCCACCGTGAATTATGGGGAGCTGCTCGTTAGCGCTCAAGGTCAACCATCGAACGCAGCAACAGATCCGGCACCGGCTGTGCTTCGGGATCGACCGAAAGTATCACGAGGCCACCTTCGCAGAAGTAAAGCCCCCAAAAGTATGTTTAATTAGGTTTATGAATTTTCAGCACCATTTCAATAAATTTTCCTTTTTATAACAGCAAATCCAGTCACGTGAAGTCAGAAATGATTACTGTGAGGTTCATTCTGACGATGGTTGCGCAGAAAAGAAGTCGATATCATGGAGTACCCGAAGTAGTTCCGTATCTGTCGACATCAACGAGGAAGAGAAATCATTGTGACCAATCAACGGAAGAAACTCATCATCTACCGAAGAGGAGCTTTGACAGATCGAGAGGTTGAAGTTTGAATTATGGAAGAAAACGTCGAAAGGAATCAAACGTTTCGGTGGGATCGCCGGGACCAAGAATCAAAATGAAACTAAATTAAATTAATACATTATAAAGTAGGGAGAGAAAAGTGCAATAATAACACTAAAATGTAATTCATCGGTGATTTTAATGCCAAACACCAATCTTAGAATAATTCAAAAGTAAATTCCAATGGTAAAATTCTATTCAGAGATTGCACTTCTGGTCTTTATTCGGTTTTATACCCGAATGGGCCAACTTGCTTTTCTTCTGTTAGAAATCCATCAACAATTGATTTGGTTTTGACAAATCAAAGTCAGTATTGTGGTCCTTTAGTGACTCATGCTGATTTTGATTCTGATCATCTTCCAGTAACTTTTTCAATTTCTCATGAAGCAGTTTTCAGACCCAATAGTTCTGTGTTTAATTATCACAAAGCTAATTGGGACAGGTATCAGCATCATATTGAGAATAATTTAAATCATGATTTTGTTTTAGAAACCAAAGCTGATATTGATTCAGCCTTGGAATCTTTAACTAATGCAATTTTGGATGCTAGGAATATTGCTATTCCTAAAGTCCAAGTCAAATTTGATTCTCCCATTATTGATGACGATCTTCAGCTTCTGATTCGTCTGAAAAATGTTCGCCGAAGACAGTATCAACGTTCTCGTGATCCTGCACTGAAGCGAATTCAAAAGATTTGCAAAAGGTTATTGACCACAGATTCACTCTCCTGCGAAATGAAAAGTTCGCAAGAGATGTCGAACAAATTAAACCTTATTCCAAACCTTTTGAAACTTTCAAAGGTTCTTAAGAAACCTCAAAACCAATCCCTTCTTTAAAAGATGGTGATAATATTCTATTAACTAATGGGGAGAAAGCTCAAAAACTTGCTCAGCAGTTTGAGAGTGCCCATAATTTCAACTTAAATGTTTTGAGTCCTATTGAAGATCAAATTTCAATAGAATTTCAGAATATTGTTGAACAAGAATTTTCATCAGATGAAGTTTTTAATACGGATCTGAATGAAATAAAATCTATTATCAAAAAATTTAAAAATATGAAAGCCCCTGGTGAGGATGGCATTTTTTACATTTTAATTAAAAAATTACCAGAAGCAACTTTAAGTAGCTTGGTCAAAATTTGCAACAAATGTTTTGATTTGGCATATTTTCCCAGTAGTTGGAAAAATGCCAAAGTAGTTCCGATTTTGAAACCGGACAAAATCCTGCTGAAGCCTCAAGCTATCGGCCCATTAGTTTGCTTTCATCTATTAGTAAATTATTCGAAAGAATAATTCTTAATAGAATGATGACGCACATTAATGAAAATTCAATTTTCGCTGATGAGCAGTTTGGATTTCGCCTTGGGCATTCAACTACTCATCAGTTGTTGAGAGTTTCAAATTTAATTCGAAGCAACAAATCTGAGGGCTATTCTACTGGCGCTGCTCTTCTAGACATAGAAAAAGCATTTGACAGTGTTTGGCATAAAGGTTTGATTGCGAAATTGAAAAGGTTTAATTTTCCGATTTATATCGTGAAAATTATTCAAAATTATTTGACGGATCGTACTCTACAGGTATGTTATCAGAACAGCAAATCTGATCAACTACCTGTACGTGCCGGCGTCCCTCAAGGAAGCATTTTGGGTCCAATTTTATACAATATTTTTACTTCTGACTTGCCTGATTTGCCCCCAGGATGTCAGAAATCACTTTTTGCTGATGATACAAGCATCTCCGCCAAAGGTAGAAGCCTTCGTGTCATCACAAGAAGATTACAAAAAAGCTTGGATATTTTCAATTCTTATTTGAAAGAATGGAAGATTACTCCAAATGCTGCAAAAACTCAACTTATTATTTTCCCTCACAAACCAAGGGCTGATTTTCTTAAACCAAAAGTCATCACATTATAAAGATGAATGAGGTAAATTTAAAGTGGGAGGATCAAGTGAAATATCTTGGACTTGCTTTTGACAAAAACCTTACTTACAAGGATCACATTGAAAGTATCCAGGTTAAATGTAACAAATATATTAAATGTTTGTATCCACTTATAAACAGGAATTCTAGACTTTGTCTCAAGAATAAACTGTTAATTTATAAACAAATTTTCAGACCTGCCATGCTTTATGCTGTGCCGATCTGGACAAGCTGTTGCTTAACCAGGAAGAAAAAACTTCAGAGGATTCAGAACAAAATTCTGAAAATGATTCTGAAACTTCCTCCTGGTTCAGCACCAGTGAACTTCATCAATTAGCCGAAGTTGACACTTTGGATGTTATGTCCAATAAGATAATTAATGCATTTCGACAAAAATCATTGCAGTCTTCAGCTGCATTGATCCGCTCTTTATATAGTTTATAAGTTAGTTTTAAGGTATCCCTTTTCCCTTTTGTACATGTAGGACCTCCTACATTTGAAATCACTGAATAGCGAAAGCTACAATATTTCATGAATAAATGAAAGTTGCTAGTATTTAAAATTGAGGTGAAAAGTCATCAATTGTGATTGGACACTCAATAATATTTTAACTGAATGAATGTACATGGAAAAGAAAAACTGAATAAATATCAATTAAAAAAAAAAAAAAAAAAAAAAAAAAAACACTAAAATGTAATATAAAACTATTGTAGATAATATAAGAAATACAGAAAAAAAACAATAAAAATACACTGAAACATACGGTATTTATTACTTATTTCAATGTAAAGGTATAGTCAAAACAGTACTCTTTATAAGAGAACTAATCATTAAGAACTATAAATTTACTGTGGTATCCTCTGTAATGCTTGTTGTTTTTATTATAAATGTATGATGTTTTCTATAGTCAGGGCAAGTTTTTAAATGAAAAATGCAACATTAGATTAACAGTAAAATGCGTCGTATTTGGAAAAAAAATGTATGGAAAAATTTCGAAATTTTTATGGTACCGGTGCATAACAACCCCCCTTTTTTATGGTAAAGTCCCAAAATACGACGCAAATTATCTTAAAAAACGATACTGTCTACTGTTAAAACACTGTCAAAATGACAATATATTTTATCGTTTTGTAACGTTAAAATTTACTGTAAGTTCATCAGAAATCTTTATGCGGGTAGCGCGAGAAGATCAGCCAACCATAGTTATGGCACGCTAAAATATTGGCGAATTCATCTTTTCTTTTGTTTCAAAACACTAACTTAACATTAGTGAGGGCAATTAAAGTTTGGCAGTATTTGGTGGTATTTTTGTTGATGCAGGAAAATCGTTCAGCGTCTATAAAATGATAGGTTAATTAAACTTAGTTTAACTGGAATCTGCATTAAATTATTATAACTTTATTTAATCATTCTCTTTTCGTTGACAGCTCTTATCGTCACACGAAACATATTCCTAGCTGGAACAAAACCGTATAAGAGGAGGTCAAGATTTCGCTCGGAGTGGCATACGTCTACGCCAGCTTCAACGATACCTTCGTCCACGTTACGGATCTTTTGGGCAAGCAACTATCTGGCGGGGCACCGGCGGCATGAAGGTCAAGACTGATCGTGACGAGGCCTCGCTCTACGCTGCTTTGTTGGCCGCTTAGTACGGCGGCGGGAAGGGCAAGTCCCTCGGAATCACCGCACTGCACATGAAGCTGCGTGCCGCCGGTGGAAACCGCACCAAGACCCCGGGACCGGGTGCGCAGTCAACGCTCCGTGCCCTGGCCCTTTCTTCGATGAATATTGTGAATTTTGTTTTAAGTGTAGTGATAAATAAATACTTTGTTTTAGCCTGGCTAGTGTATTCTCTATCGACAAAAATCATACATGAACACATATTTCAGGACGGACGAGATGGTTGGCGCAGGGCATCTAGGTGAAACATCTCAGAACATCGAATCAACACGCAGCTTAAAATCTCGAATTAAGAACAAAACAGCAAAAAAGCACAAACAAGCTTTCAAACCCCTTCAACACATTGTGAAAACAACTCTCTTAGTGCATCTCCAGCGCTGGGTGCAAACATCGAAGCAAAGCTAATTTGCACCCGACGTCAACCCCATCGCGGTACCTGTCGCGGTAGCAAATTTGCTCTCAGTTCTTCGGGATTTCACTTTGCTACCCGGTATTCTGCCTGTTTGCTACCGCATCAAATGGAATTATGCACGGAAAATCGAATCAAGCTGGGATTTTTTTTAAATTTAAAAAATTTAAAATATTTAAAAAAATTTAAAAATTTAAAATATTTAAAATATTTCAAAAATTAAAAAATTTTTAAAATTTTTTTAAATTTTTTAAATTTTTTAAATTTTAAAAATTTTAAAAATTTTAAAAATTTTAAAAATTTTAAAAATTTTAAAAATTTTAAAAATTTTAAAATTTTAAAATTTTAAAAATTTTAAAAATTTTAAAAATTTTAAAATTTTAAAATTTTAAAAATTTTAAAATTTTAAAATTTTAAAATTTTAAAATTTTAAAATTTTAAAAATTTTAAAAATTTTAAAAATTTTAAAATTTTAAAAATTTTAAAATTTTAAAATTTTAAAATTTTAAAAATTTTAAAAATTTTAAAAATTTTAAAATTTAAAAATTTAAAAATTTAAAAATTTAAAAATTTAAAAATTTAAAAATTTAAAAATTTAAAAATTTAAAAATTTAAAAAATTTAAAAATTTAAAAATTTAAAAATTTAAAAATTTAAAAATTTAAAAATTTAAAAATTTAAAAATTTAAAAATTTAAAAATTTAAAAATTTAAAAATTTAAAATTTAAAAATTTAAAAATTTAAAACATTTAAAACATTTAAAAATTTTAAAATTTTAAAATTTTAAAATTTTAAAATTTTAAAATTTTAAAATTTTAAAATTTTAAAAATTTTAAAAATTTTAAAAATTTTAAAAATTTTAAAAATTTTAAAAATTTTAAAAATTTTAAAAATTTTAAAAATTTAAAAAATTTAAAAAATTTAAAAAATTTAAAAAATTTTAAAAATTTTAAAAATTTAAAATATTTAAAAAAAATAAAAATTTAAAATATTTAAAATATTTCAAAAATTAAAAAAATTTTAAAAATTTTAAAAATTATAAAAATTTTAAAATTTTTAAAATTTATAAAAATTTAAAAAATTTAAAAAATTTAAAAAATTTAAAAAATTTAAAAATTTAAAAATTTAAAAATTTAAAATTTAAAATTTTAAAATTTTAAAAATTTTAAAAATTTTAAAAATTTTAAAATTTAAAAATTAAAAAATTTAAAAATTTAAAAATTTAAAAATTTAAAAATTTAAAAATTTAAAAATTTAAAAATTTAAAAATTTAAAAATTTAAAAATTTAAAAATTTAAAAATTTAAAAATTTAAAAATTTAAAAATTTAAAAATTTAAAAATTTAAAAAATTTAAAAAATTTAAAAAATTTAAAAAATTTAAAAAATTTAAAAAATTTAAAAAATTTAAAAAATTTAAAAAATTTAAAAAATTTAAAAAATTTAAAAAAATTTTAATTTAAAATTTTAAAAATTTTAAAAATTTAAAATATTTAAAAAAATTTAAAAATTTAAAATATTTACAATATTTCAAAAATTAAAAAAATTAAAAAATATTTAAAAATTTTAAAAATTATAAAAATTTTAAAATTTTTAAAATTTATAAAAATTTAAAAAATTTAAAAAATTTAAAAAATTTAAAAAATTTAAAAAATTTAAAAAATTTAAAAAATTTAAAAAATTTAAAAAATTTTAAAAATTTTAAAAATTTTAAAAATTTTAAAAATTTTAAAATTTTAAAAATTTTAAAAATTTAAAAATTTTAAAAATTTTAAAAATTTTAAAAATTTTAAAATTTTAAAAATTTTAAAATTTTAAAAATTTTAAAATTTTAAAATTTTAAAATTTTAAAAATTTTAAAATTTTAAAAATTTTAAAATTTTAAAAATTTTAAAATTTTAAAAATTTAAAAATTTAATAAATTAAAAAATTAAAAAAATTAAAAATTTCAAAAATTTAAAAATTTAAAAATTTAAAAATTTAAAAATTTAAAAATTTAAAAATTTAAAAAATTAAAAAATTTAAAAATTTAAAAATTTAAAAATTTAAAAATTTAAAAATTTAAAAATTTAAAAATTTAAAAATTTAAAAATTTAAAAATTTAAAAATTTAAAAATTTAAAAATTTAAAAATTTAAAAATTTAAAAATTTAAAAATTTAAAAATTTAAAAATTTAAAAAATTTAAAAAATTAAAAAATTAAAAAATTTAAAAATTTAAAAATTTAAAAATTTAAAAATTTAAAAAATTAAAAATTTAAAAATTTAAAAATTTAAAAATTTAAAAATTTAAAAAATTTAAAAATTTAAAAGATTTAAAATTTAAAAATTTTAAAAATTTAAAAATTTAAAAAATTAAAAAATTAAAAAATTAAAAAATTAAAAAATTAAAAAATTAAAAAATTAAAAAATTAAAAAAATAAAAAATTAAAAAATTAAAAAATTAAAAAATTAAAAAATTAAAAAATTAAAAAATTAAAAAATTAAAAAATTAAAAAATTAAAAAATTAAAAAATTAAAAAATTAAAAAATTAAAAAATTAAAAAATTAAAAAATTAAAAAATTAAAAAATAAAAAAATTAAAAAATTAAAAAATTAAAAAATTAAAAAATTAAAAAAATTAAAAAAATAAAAATTTAAAAATTTTAAAATTTTTAAAATTTTAAAATTTTAAAAATTTTAAAAATTTTAAAATTTTAAAATTTTAAAATTTTAAAATTTTAAAATTTTAAAAATTTTAAAATTTTAAAAATTTTAAAAATTTTAAAAATTTTAAAAATTTTAAAAATTTTAAAAATTTTAAAAATTTTAAAAATTTTAAAAATTTTAAAAATTTTAAAAATTTTAAAAATTTTAAAAATTTTAAAAATTTTAAAAATTTAAAAAATTTAAAAAATTTAAAAAATTTAAAAAAATTTAAAAATTTAAACAAATTAAAAAAAAAATTAAAAATTTAAAAAATTTAAACAAATTAAAAAAAAAAATTAAAAATTTAAAAAAATTCAAAAATTTAAAAAAATTATAAAAAATTCAAAAATTTACAAAACAAACAAAACAAAATAAAAATTGAAATAACAAGCTATGTTCTCAACAATTGAATGTAAAAAGTGTTTTAAAATGCATTTCACAACTGCCCAGTTGTTTTGCAATCATTATTTTTCAAAATAGGGTATTTTAACCATTAGTGGACCCCCTAGTAGAGCCCAAGCGCATTTATCACAATTTTTCAATATTTTAAGCACTTTTTCATAACCCTTCGTACAAAACAATAAAATCTGATTTCTTTTGTACAATTTTGACTTATTGAAACACATCAGTTATTTGTTTTTTTAAGCAGAAAAATAGCCATTTGAAAAAAAAGTTTTTTTGCCTGTTATGGACCCCCTTTTCCTATAGTGGACCCGGGTCCATAATCCGATTGTGGACCCGGGTCCACTATAGGCAAATTGTTATTTTTATACCAAATTTAACCGATATTTGATGTTTTGATGCATGGTGTAGGTCTAATAATAGATATAATAAATAAAAGATGGATTTTGCTCACTTTTCATCATAAACAAAAATGTTTTGTTAACAAATTTGGCTTTAAACAACAAAAAACCAAACAGACATTTAAACACATTTATTTCCGAAAAAGATCAGAGAAAACGTTTCAAAAACTACTGTAAATATAAAAATAATTAAAAAAAGTAATTTTGATGCAATTTTTTTCATATTAATTAAATGAATAGTTGACTGAAACTAAACAATAGATTTGTTTACAGTTGCTGATAAAATCACGCATGTTTATTTAGAAAAAATGTTTTGTTATTGATTTATTATTATAAAATATCATTTCAAACTGCTATTACGATGCTTCAGTTAAGTACAATTAATTATAGTTTTGATTAATTATAATTTCTTACGGCTTCAGCATTTTTGGTACTTTAAACATGAAAACAGCTATATTTATACTCATAATTGAACAAATATGCGTTTAGGTTGATTACAACAAGCATTTATTGTGTGTTTATAAGAAACTTTTGTTTAAATACAAAGTTTTCTTCATTTTTGAAGGTTAAATTAACAGGGGTCCACTTTTGGAAAAGTTTGGATTTTCGTTGTCCTATATTGGACCCCCCTAATTTTTGCTCGAAAATAAGCAGTTCTTCGCTTTTTTTTAGTAAAGTTCCTTAAACTTACATTATTTCGACTTGCTGAAGTTAAATAATCAGTCAAAAAATGATTGGATAGTTAATTCAATCATAAAATATAAATGCAGTTTTGTTGTGAAATTGCTAGTGGCCATGGCTGATTAAGATGTCGAACTCAAAACACTTATTTTGGTGAAAAGGACCACTCAATGTCAGTCAACATTGTTTTAAATGATGCTGAACATACCAAATAAAAGATTTGTAGACAAAAACACGCTTGAAATTGCGATTTTATTGAATTTTTCATCAAAAACCCTTCAGAGGGTCCACTATAGGAAAGGGGTCCACTAATGGATAACGTACCCTATCCAATTAATGAAGAGATTTTTTTTTCGCCGAAAAAAAAACTTTTTGCGGTGCTGTACATTGGAATTCCACAAAAATTAAAAATATTTTTGACCGAACCCAGACATGCTAAATATGATTTTAAACGCAGGAAAATGCATTTCTAATTGTTTTCAGTTGGATGGACTTTTATTTCCTTTAAAATTTGGAAGTTTTTTGAAAAACATATTTTTTGCCGCCTGGTTTTTCGAACCGGGGGCGACATAAACTTTGAAAAATATGTGCAACAGCCTAAAATAATTGAAAAAAATATTATTATTTTTTTAAATTAAAATTTTGTAAAAGTAAAAAAAATATGAAATTTTGGATTTTTTTATTTTTAAATTTTTGAATTTTTTAATTTTTGAATTTTTGATTTTTTGAATTTTTGAATTTTTGAATCACTCACAAGAGCAGACATAGAAAATCTCCGAAACACGCATTCAAAACTTTGCCCCCGGCTTGCCGGTACTTGTCGGGTATCAGAAAATGAGTACCCGACAGGTACCGACACATATTTTTCTTCTACAGATGAACTTGAGATCAAATTTGATACCTGCTTTGCTACGCGCGGTGGGAGACTCGGGGCAAACTCGAGAGCAAATTAGGTGGGAATCAAATCGGGTAGCAAATGGTTTAACTTTCGACATTTTCGAAAAATGAAATTCTTTGAAATTTTCAATAGGATTAAAAAGTTTAATGAACTTTTAGCATTTCTAGGCATGAATCAACACATAATTATTGATTTTGAAGGTAAACGAGAGCAAAAATGATAAAACCCATATTTGCCCCCGCGGTGGGCTTGTTTCGGTGGCAAATTTGCTACCCTAGCGGTGGGGATGACGGAATTTTTTCAAGGTGGCAAATTTGATCTCGGTATTCATGAGCCGGGTGCAAATTTGATTTGCACCCCAGCGCTGGAGATGCCCTTAAGAGTGAGAGAGAGCTGCGCGCAAAGCTTTTTGTTATTTTTTTAATTTCCGTCGGTAAGGTAGTATGTTGACGTTTTACCGCGGTATAACTTTATATCAACTCTACCCGTCCATACTCAATTTTACTTCCATGCGTATAAAGTGAATATAAAGTTTTGAGACTCTGTATGCATATTTTATATGTTAATATAGAGGAGATTTAAAGCTACCTTATACAGTCCCACGGTTACTTGGGGAGGTTTCTCTTCTAGAAATCCTGTCTTAATCTTACCTCTCACTAATCTGTATTTAAAGGAATTCTTGACTCGGTTTAGGGTTTTTCGTAAGGGTATTTCCATTCACTAGTTAAAAATCTACTTACTTGATTGCAAGAAAAGTACGAAGAGCAATATCGAAGTAAAAAACTGACGAAGTTTGAGGTTCTTGTTTCATGTTATATGTGGTTCTTATAACTCCTAATCTATCTTTACTTTTACTGTCCGATACTGGTCGTAGTAGCATAATAGTAGCGTTTTCAATATTACTTGATAATTCTCCTTGAAATTGCGTGATAGCATGCCAGGCAAAATTTCGCTCAAAAAACTCTCGTTTTGCTGATTCTGTAAAAAAGAAATATTTGAATTTATCGGTTATATCGTATATGACAGATCATTAATTTTACCAAGTACTTTTCTTATAGAAGGAAAAGATCCAAGTATAAAAAAGTTGTTTATGTCAAGGTTTCTTAACTTTTCAATTTGCTCTCCACGATCTTTGTCGTTGCCAATAGATGTTATTACATGACGCGTAGGTATGTTCTGTAGTAATGCTTTGTACTTGTGATCCATTACAAAGGAATCGTCGTATAAAATGGCGGCATTTGTTATATTCATGTAAATGATTATTGACCTTATAACTTCTGGTATCATATCAGTAGGTGGCATAATCTGAAGAGGAAATGAAATAAAAACGCTGCGCTGCTGGTTGGTTTGCCAGTAGGGTAGAGTGGGGAGAATTGATCCTTGTGGAGACTTGATTCTTAGCTCCAAAAACCTCCTATTAGATTTTGCAAACATGCTTGATTGTGTTTATTTCTTCATTTAAAACTCGCTATTTTTTTACCTTTAATACTGCTTTTAAGTAAACTTATTAGTACTTCCGGGGAATCAAGCGTTGGGATAAATAAGAACGTTTTGTTTAAGATGATTGTTGAAGGGGGATCAAGTAACCTCTAACATATTGGCATCTATCGTAACTTTTTTATTCAAATATGTTTACCAGCCGAAGATAGTTTAATGTTTAATAGGATGAAGAGGTACCCCCTGGTTCGATTCTTTAGGGAATAATAAGTAACTGTGTCAATTTTGAGCCAAATCGTATAAGGTTTATCGTTGAAGTTTATATGGGGAAAATCACTAAAATATATGGGATAAAACATTTTTACTTAAAAACATCGCTTCAGGATTTTGGCAGCCCAAAGGAAATTAAATTTCCTACAATAATCTCACACTTCGACAATTTTGGGAGAGACCCGCGCCACCTGGCAGAAAAATACTGAAACGATGATTTTCTGCATACATTTGTGGGATTTTCCCCATATAAACTTCAACGATAAAAAGTGACCTCTTAACCTTAATCGATTTGGCTCAAAATTTGCACAGATACTTATTTTTGCCTAAGGAATCGAATCATGATGTCGATTTTTTTTTAATTATCCCCCTAATGTTTGCAAGTTCAATGTTCTGTAATGAACTAAGGAACTGTGTGCGATACTTCAATAGAGTAATCTACGTGCGTATGTATTGCGTGTACGTACACGAAAATAAAGTGAGGTTAAATTTTGTCAGCCTGCAAAATCAAATGGTGCGCTAGTGTGCGTACGCGAAACGTCATAAAGCTCTATGGAAGATCAAGTCTTCTCACACTCCGTCACATCAATTATTTAAGGGGTTGCATACATGTGAAAAGTCTCAAAATTTCCTAATACAAAACATTATAAATTCCACTCACAAGATGATTTCCAATCACTCCTGAATGTTTCATGAAGATATTTTATGATTAAAGTAAGTGACAGACGATTTAAGTTTGAAGTTTTGCCATGCACAAAGGGAATTGTCAAACTTTCTGAGCGTTTTTCGCGAAACGCCGAGTTGACATACGGGTGTGCCACGATATCTCGAGATTGGATGGACCAAATTGCCTGAAATGTGGGATGAAGACTGTCAAGACTCGGTTTTGAAATTTTGTTTTAAAAAAATACAGAAATCAAAAATTAAAAAATATGAGAAAATAGTTTTATCTTTTTTTCTAAACATTTTGTTTTTGAAATCATCCTTTGTCATGAACATGGGATTAGTTTAATTTGGTCAAAGCGGTGTTGAGATATCGTGGCACCAGTTTTTTGAAACTGTTAACATAAAATAGCTGTATCTCGCCAATGATTCAACCAATTGTCTTCATTTTTTTTTTTTTGAGAACAGTATGAAATGTACACTTAATGCCCTGAAAACAATTTTTTTTTAAAGTTGTTGTGTCAGCTAATGAAATTTTTGCTGATTTACATGTATGTAACCCCTTAATCACGGTGTTAATGAAAGGTATTCACACATACTTTACCTGTAACAAATAATTGCCTTTTTCTGGAGACAACGATCGCCATTGTCTTATATCACCTTCTTGTCCAAATGATGTTGAAACCGTTGGTATACCGAGTGCTACACTAATTGATTTCACTGTTTCTGATGCAACGCCTTTTAAAACATTTAAATTAGTTTTACAATTTTAGAAATTTTGCAGTTGTTCCAACACACAAAATAAAGTTCAATATACAATTTATTTTCGTTATATAGTCTTACCATAAAATTGAACTGAGTTTTTTGTGGTGGCGAGGGGGATGACAGTCCCGAGATGAGCCCACGATTTAGCAACGATGTTTGCCGCGATTAGCTGTGATTGGCGCGATTTGGCGCGATTTTATTTCGATGAGAACGCGATTTCACAGAAATCTCACGATGAGAGCTGTCAACTGCTCGAATGAGTTTGACAGAAAGCAAATGACAGTTTTTACAGATTTTTTTTCTTTTTTTTATTATCTTTATTTGGAGGTGGACAAAAGCCCCCATGAGGTGTGTCTAGCATATTCCAAGACACTGTCCCAAAAAGGCACAAAACCTCGTCTTTTCGCATTAACAAGTACACAAAACTCAAATGCTACAAGACGGGTTCACATTTAAAACTAACTCAATAAATTAACAAAAATACCACAGTTTTTTATTGATTTGATTTTAATTTGATTTGATGTGATAACCAACAGGGCCACAAGGATGACCTATGTAGCGGTTGCCTAGAATTACAGTGGCTCAGGGAGCTCAGGGAGCATCTTCAAATTACTGCCGTATGAAGGGCCAAAAGGGGATGATTGGCCGCGAACAAGCAAAATCACTCACGGTGTCCTCAGGGGAAGAGAATCTACTTCCGACAGTAGCCTCCAATAACTCCGAAAAAAGTCTGACAAAGCTGAAAAACAGGGCTCGCACCCTGTTGGGGCCCTAAGAGGGCGCGGCAGACAGCTAGAAACTGACAGAGGTCAATAGATATAGTAATTGGACAATCCTTAAGAAATGCACAATTACTAAACCATTTCCCCCTTGTGACGTATACGCCTCGTCCAAATATTATTCTAGAACAGTTGAAAGGAGCGTGCCACGAAAGCCGTCTCGAAAAAAAGTATCCCATGCAAATTTTGAGTTGCGTAATTAATGGGCGGATCCGACGAAGCCCAATGGCCATCTGTCGGTGAATACGCGCAACTCACGAAAACTGTCATTTTAGGGTCCGGCTGGCTCATAGGCACTGCACTAATGATCAGAAAGGTGCTTAACATGAAAAAAATTAAAAAAATTAAATAAAAATAAATTTAAAAAAAAATCCAATGCTTTAGTGCAACTAATTTGATTTTATTGAAAAATATAAGGAATTGGTCAATACTGAATTTTAATACTTAAAACGTCAAAATAGAATATTAGGGGACATTTAACGGTTAAATTTTTATTTTTATCGAATTCCTTGGACAATTTTCTATAACATACATCCTGTAGAAAGTCTTTTGCTCAAAAAGTTGCAAAGTTATGATTAAAAGAAAACAAAAGTTTTTTAGAAAATCGTCGAAAAGAGGGTGGTGCCAACAACAGAGGGATGGTCCAATTAGCACCAAACTTGGGATTTCTGTTAACTATCGATAGATGAACGTTCCCTCCAAGATTGGTCCAAAAGTGTACCCGGTTGACCTGGAATGACTCATATGCAGACGACATGAAATTGTATATGGAAATAGGAAATGCCAATGACAGTCATGTATTCCAAAACGAAATTAATCTTTTCTACACATGGTGTAGCCTACTGCAAGCCTACTGCAACTGAATGTAAATAAATGTAATACGCAATAGTATTCATGAACCAAGCCGTACTCTTAGACATTCACCACTTTTTAGACGAACAGCATACACGACAAATTATTTTAAAAAAATTGCCGCTAAATCAAACGATGCGCTTTTATAATGAAAATTCACAGTACAGTTCGACATGTCAAAACCGGAAATACGAAAAAATCTGTACAATAGAAATAATATCACAGAGAATGTGCATGTTTGAATTATTTTTGGTCAACAATAATTATATTGAAAAGAATTTTATAATTAAACGAGGTAAACATTTACTTTCTTTCGAAATTTTTGAGCCATTCTATATTGTTAAGTCAAGTATTCTCAGCCTTACGGTGGTGCCGTCAAGCGTATCCTGTACACTCTAATTTCTTTGATGCAAGATTGATTGACAATTGTTCACACAAAAAAAACTTTTTTGTATGGATCGTGGACTGCCGAGTCAAAAGTTTTGTAACTTGATGTGTTGGCCGTGCACAAAATGAGCCGACGCAACAAAGACATCAAGTACCGTGACCAATTCGAGCGGTTTTCAACATTATCGTGTCGTGGGAGCGATACCGACCAGCGCATCGTGACGTCACACAATGCTTTAACTGCCTGGGCTTCGGGCACGGAGGTAAGAATTGCCACCTAAAGCGTCGTTGCGCTAAATGTGGTACCGATGCGCACAATACATCCCAGTGCAAGATTCGCTGGTAAAGTGCCTCAACTGCAACGGTGAGCATTCGTCAACCGACCGAAAGTGCCCCAAGAGAGCTGAGTTTGTGAAAATTCGGCAGCAAGCATCGACGAAGAATCAGCCTCAACGTCGTAGAACTCCTCCAGCCCTGGTGGAACAAAACTTTCCACCTCTTCAACCGCGACGGCAGGTCTCGAACCTGGCACAGTTGCCGTTGGATCCCAGAAAGAGAGCAGATATCAATCATCCGCCGCCGGGCTTCAGCCAGGAACAGAGACCATCGCCACCGGGCTTCAGCCAGGAGCCAAGACCAACCCAAGAACCAGCAGTTGAGGAAAATGGTAATGATCTTTACACCTCAACCGAACTCCTCAATATTTTCAAACAGATGTCCGCTGCACTGCGTGGATGCAAAACCAAGACCCAGCAGATTGAAGTGCTAACCTTGTTCATCATCCAGTATGGATCTTAGGTCCCTCAAGCTGCTGAATTGGAACGCTTGCTCCATTAGGAGGAAGAATTTAGAGCTGGTGGATTTTCTTCGCGAGAAAGGGATTGACGTAGCTGCCATCACGGAAACTCATCTGTAGCCCGGTGAAAAGGTTTATCTGCAAAACTACAAGATCGCGACGCAGCTCGACAGGACCACTTCTGGAGGAGGAGGTGTGCTTGTCGCTGTTCATCGTGATCTCAAGCCACGCCGGCTGCCACACTTCAAGCTAGACATTATCGAGGCCGTTGGGGTGGAAATCCCCACTTCTGTTGGCCCAGTACTCTTCAATGCTGCATACTGCCCACGTCAGGTGAATGCCAGAGGTGGTTCAGCAGCAAAACTGAAAAGCGATATCCAGAAGCTGACACAGCGGAGCGCAAAATACATCATCGCTGGTGACCTCAACGCGAAGCATGAAGTTTGGGGCAACAGCAGAAGGAATCGGAACGGAGTGAATTTGCACAACGATCTGCAAAACAGATACAACAACGTTGTGAGTCCAGATCGACCAACGAGGGTGGCTCGGTCTGGGAATCACTCAATCATCGACTTCTTCATCACCAATATGGCTGAGAACGTGGCTTACACAGCAAAAAATAATGTAAAAATGGAAGGTTGAAAATAGAATGTTGAAAAAAAGAATGATGAATTTTACCTCTATAATTGTTGAATAACGATTTTTTTGTTTGTCAAACAGGTTTTACACAAAAAATGTGTAATATTACATAATTTTTGATGAATATTCAACATTATTTTTGCTACTCGTATACTTGAGTAATATTCATCAAATTTAGGTACATTATTCAACCATCTTTTGACCCAGGGACTTTGACAACTGTCAAACGCAAAGTTTTGAAAAGTGGTTGGCAGAAGCCTATCAGATCGTGATTCAATCGTCGCGTGTCCGGGAGTTTTGGTCGCTCGTGCGTCAAACAATCGTCGCCGATTCCACGCCGCCGTCGTCGTTTATTTTGGTGAGTTTGTGTTGGTGCTTCTTCCGGATAGGTCTGGAGGAAGGTGCCAGTGTGTCCGGGTGTTTACGTCCAGGAATTGCCGCAGATTCTGTGCCGCCGTCGTCGTTTGTTTTGGTGAGTTTGTGTTGGTGCTTCTTCCGGATCGGTTTGGAGTAAGGAGCCAGTGTGTCCGAGTGTTTACGTCCAGGAATCGTCGCAGATTCCGTGCCGCCGACTTCGTTTGTTTTGGTGAGTTTGTGTTGGTGCTTCTTCCGGTTCGGTTTGAGAGAAGTTGCCAGTGTGTCTGAGTGTTTACGTCCAGGAATCGTAGCAGATTCCGCGAAGCCGTTGTCATTTATTTTGGTGAGTTTGTGTTGGTGCTTCTTCCGGATAGGTCTGGAGGAAGGTGCCAGTGTGTCCGGGTGTTTACGTCCAGGAATCGTTGCAGATTCCGTGCCGCCGTCGTCGTTTGTTTTGGTGAGTTTTTGTTAGTGCTTCTTCCGGACTGGTTTGGAAGAAGAGTCCGGGTGTTTTGGCCACTTGCGCATCCAAGAATCCTTAAAAAGTGGTGCTTTTTCGGTTAAGTTTGGTGGAAGTTGCCCATCGAGTTTTGAAGTTTGAACAGTTCACGAAGAATCTGATGTACGATCCATTTATTTCAGGATTCAATCGTCGTAGTCGGGATGACTTGTTTATCGTACTTATTCATCCAAAATAAACAACAAACGTTAAATTTGAAGTAAATTACCTCATGTTCATTTTGTAAGTAAAAACAGGACTAATAAATTCCTAAAATATTGTATTTAATTATTTTTCTGAGTGTTATCACGTAATTCGCATCACTTTTTCGTTTCTGGATTGACACCGCAACAGTTAAGAGTTCTAATGACCATTTTTCAATATCATTAAACATAATTATCAACTCATCTTTACAGCTTCTCAGGACAAACGACTCTTGGAAAATGCCAAAGCCAACGTGGAAAAAGTAGCCGCCATAACTGTGCAAAATTTGTTTTTCGGATCTAATCACCATTAGTCGACGTCTATTTCCACTTTTAGATAAGTTTTGTTTTCTTAAGAATATGACACTTTGTAAAAAAATCGTTTTTTTTGCAGGTGGATATTTCATGTGGGATAATATCTCAAGGATTTCAACTGGTGAAACTTCGTCTGGGAAGGTAGCTACTGCTTGCAGCATTTTTTTTGGGTAAGTACACAGCAAAAAATCCGATGGAAAAATTGCATGCACATCACCATTATGGAAAAAAGTAATTTAACATTACACTTTGCATGTACAATTTTTTGGAAACACATAAAAGGTGCCACCGATGGGATTCAAACCCAACATTAACAGTATGGACTGGCGCCTTAGCCCGATCGCAATCAGACAGATGAAGAATTAAAAGGATAAAGGAATCTATGAGCTTGACATATCGGTCAAGTAGATTTCCCATAATGATGAGCTACATATGTCAGGGTGTAATATTACATAAAATTTCATAAAATAATGCAAAATATATTTTACAGCCAGGCTTTTTACACGCAGTCAGATTAATACTTTTTTTTCCTGTTTAAATTGCATGGTATCTTGTTTTCATTATTTCATTGAATTATCCTCCTTTTTGTACAGACGATGAATAACGTCTTACTCGAAGGTGCTGGGGTACCATTTCGCAGAAAACAGTGCTTCAAATTTCAATCGCTAATATTTCGGTCCAGACGAATCTAAAATGCACGTATTATGCATTCTTTTCAAAATTTGTCACAATTTTCTATCAAACTTCCTACAATCGCACAAATTTATGTCCAACATTGTTCCCTTCTCTCTGCTTTAACTGTTAAAACAATTCAGTTGGAATGCGTACAATTTTAAAGCCAAGTTGGCTTTAAGCAATCACATAATTTAATATCTAAATATATCAGTGCTTTTACGTTTTGTATATTATACAAGAAATGGCTCAATCCTAAGTCTCTGGCTTAAATATTTTTCCAATTTCTGCTTCTCCAAATTTGTCGACTGCAAATCGTTAAAAAGGTTTGATTCCGCCTACGAAGGCTCTGACTTAGCAGCTCTGCTGAAATTATTTTTAATCTTGTGCAATGTTTAAAAACAAATAATAAATTGAATAATTATGGATTTTTTTTAAAAGGTCCTATAAACCAAATTTTCATTTTTTGCTTTTTGGGTTTTTGGGACACAAGGCGGTTCTAAAAACACCCAAAAAGCAAAAATTGCAAATTTTGTTTAGAGGACATTTAAAAAAAAAAAATCTAGCTTTTATTGAATTGCAACGATATAAATTAAGGTAAAACGGGAAAGCAGCGCCATATTGATACCACGACTAGCATTTTGGAAGCTCCTTTAAAGAAAACACCGTAACTTAAACATGTTCTGTCTGTTGCAGACGCTAAATCAGGGTGGCCACCAGATTTCGATTTTCAATTTCCCGGTTTTTTCCCGGTTTTCTCCCGAGGGTAGAAGGAATTTTCCGGAATGTTTTAAAACCAAATTACAATGTTTTTAGGCTAACGTTGGTATCAACATACTTTTGGAACGCATAAATTTGGTTCAAAGTTTGAGCTCCTCAAGAAAGCTTTCTAATATCTTGAGTACAAAGTAAGTAATTGAAAACGAAGCCGTTTTTATCTGTTTTGAATCTAAACCTTTAATTTCCCTAACGAAATTTTTTTCGTTGAAATATTAGTTTTCGTCAAATATTACATTTTTGGAAGACTAATGATTGCAAAACAACTGAATTTTCATCGACTTTTTCATTTCTACAAACATCTCCCATAATTTGAGTGCTCTGGCAACGCTTGCTGGATGCGGTCGAGTGCAAAATCGCGGTCGTTTATTTTTTCGATTTTTCGCTGCAAAAATACGAGTTTTCCGATAAATTGTGGTTTTTTCGCTTTAATTGTTTCATCAAAGTTTTGCTCTTGCTCCGGCGGTGCCGATATTATTAGACGTTTTGACAGTTGCATACGCCTTCAGTGCTTGTGTGTGTGTGTGGTCAAGCAAAACTCGAGTTCTAGGGAGGTTCAAATTTAAACAAAAGATCGAATTTGCAAGAAATTTTCGTGCTGAGAGAAAGTGAAAATGAGGAAAACAAATCTAAATCTAATCAAAGTGATCCAATGATGTGAGCCGGAATTGGAGAGCTCAAAGTGTTAACGGCGCCGTCTTGTTGGTGTCCTACTGGAAACGCGTTTTTTCGGTGAAATCGTGATTATTTCGTTCTAGAGTCGGTGCGGATCGAATCGGTTTAATGCGCTTAGTGTTGATTTTTGGGATAATTTTGATGACCAAAATTGTTCCCCCAAGCCAGCCATGTTGGTTCTTTTGAAGTCGACGAAAGAGTCGCGACTCGCGAGTGTTTGTATTGGTGTGGTTGCTGCTTAAGACTGAGGAGCCGGGCTAGGCGATCAAGGAATGAGAGGACGATTCCGACGTTGAGTGGCTCATACACTCTGGCTCGAGCCGGCTCATCCGAATTGGTTCTGGTTGACCGGCTCGCTTGGCAGCGGAGTTGAGGGCGATGCGGCTTAAATCTTTCCTGACGAGGAAGCGAGTGAGAGCGTTCTTTTTGCACCTTTTATATTGGGTTGTGGGCTGTTATGTGTGGGTATGAGGGTGCATGCTAGTGTTGGTGGATAGTGCGGGTTTGCGTCAGGGGGGAAAAGGAGAGAGAGAGTAAACAACATTGCGCGCTCTTTCGAAATAAAAGTCGATGAATGTGTTTGTCGACAGAAGAACTATAGTTTTTTTTGCCGATGCCGGGTAGACCTAATTAAACAAACTTGCATGCAATATTGCATAGACGTAAACCAGAAGACAACTGATGAAAATATTCACTTCAAATTAAATTCCAATTGTAATTGCTTTGCTCGTAGTTCGTTTGATGCTTTTAGACAGCTCAAGCCAGATTTCCACTACCATTTTTGCTGTTTATCTTCCCCACTTTGTGTGGGTGTGTTTTTTTTTTTCTTTCTTCAGCTTATTATTCAGTTAGGAAGGATTAGGAATAAAAATAAGTGACAATATTTTGACCTACGTTTCGGTCTTTCCACAGCCGGCTGTTTAAGAATGAATCGATTCTAATTAAACAAAATGTAATATGCGCTTATATTTTTTTTTAAACTTATAATTTTTGTTTTATAGTAATTTGTAATTTTGTAATTTGTGCGCTTATTTATAGTGTAATTTTTATAGTTCTCTGATGTTTAGCAGATGATTCGGATTTTGCTGTGTTATTTTCAGTCACTTTCATGTGTGTGAATTGGAATTTCTCCTTGAAATCGTGATTTCTGTGTTTGTGTATTATTTGTGATTCTTAGGTAAAGAGATTAGTGCAGTGCCTATGAGGACGCACAGTCCTGTTTTTTTTTCGTGTTATTTTCGTCTCTTTTGTGTCGCTGTTTGTGTGCATGGGGTGATTGGTATTCTTCTTCTTTTTTTAATTTTTTTAGTTTGTACGTTCGTTGGCCGATGAGTTTTTTGTTCTTTTTATATAGTTTTCGATAGAAACGATCCGAATTTTTTTTTAAGACAAGCAAGTCGTATTGCTGGATCAAGTCCTTTCTATGCCATCGATGATCGGAAGGCACGCCGACGAAGAATTTGTGGATAATCGCGGTCGAATTAATACTATAATGATTTGCAATTGTTTCACGGGAAGATTCGTTTTAAATTGCGTTAGCAAAATATAAATTATCATTCAATTCGACCATTCGTTTCCCGCGAATCACGGTGACAAATATTGTTTCAACGCGATTGTTCAAGTCCTTCAGATAACATCGTAACTCATTAATTGGTCGCTCATCTTATAATAATTTAAAAGTTTAAATAGTCTCAGGTCAACTCTACGTAAATATGTTACGCTGAGTTTAATATTTCACCTTTTAATCACACATAATTTTGTTTCTATCTTTCCACAGCCGGCTGTCTAAGATTGAATCATTTATGCTAAACTCAACACCAAATAACCGGGAACAGTCTCATCCGCATCATCCGATTGTTTGCCTTGAGAATACATAATACATCACCCTATTCAACGAAATACATTGATTATTGGGCCACATCATCATCCTCTATGATGAATCCAGGCCATTACCCTTCCCCACTAACAAAATCCCAAGTAGAAGTAGTTTTCCGGCACACGCGGGGGTGTGAATATCGTATAGAACCCACCCTTGGTAGCAGCCTGTGCTAACTAACATTCCCGCCCCGTTCCCTCGAGATCTACAAACTGACATGGCGGGCGCCGTTGGTGGCCAACGACTGTTTCCTATTCGCACCGGCTCTAGTTTTGATGATCGTGATGTTTTATCTTTTCAGCGCATTCATGCATGCTGTTGATAAGAGAAACATCATTTGATCCCTAAAGCGTGTGACCGGTTGTGCTGATGGGATATTACGGTCCTGTTCAGCAACGGAGAAGGACAACCATGGGTGGTCTCTCATGCTCATGCTCATGCTCATGCTCTACAAACATCTCCCATAATTTATTTTTTATTTTATATCAATTTCTGATGACGGACGAATAGTTTTTGGAACAGAGATTTTTGAAACTGCCCAAACTTTAAACATGCTATTTAAAAGTACTTTTAAGAAGTTGTGGCTATTTTCAATAAAAAATAATTCTATTTTATCTTTATGAAATCGAATGGTTGAGAAAATTCTTTACTGCTTTCTTTGGAGGAAAAATCTTGATCTTTGAATTAAAAAAAACCTTAATTTTATGCAAAGCTAATATTTTAGCAAAGAAAGGTCGAATTGACAATATCCAAATAATGAAACATAAGATTTTTTCACAAATATTTTGAATGTTTTGAATTAAATGGTAGTTGGCTCAATTTACAAATTTGAAACAAATATTCGTAGAAAAAACAACAAGATAAATCTTTAAAACGGTGCACTTTACTTTAAATTCTTCAAATTTCTTAACGAATGCAAGGTTTATCATTCAAATATTTTGTAAAACATTTTCTGATTGGTCAAAAATAATTCGCCCGTAAATCACTGCACCCTAAATATGGTTGTTAGTACCCCAGGTGGAGAACCGCTGCCGTAGAGAAAAAAAATTGCTTTATTTAAAAAAACAAATTCGCCAAGTAAAAATATCATAGGATACAACAGAAAAAAAAAACATCCATAGCCAAGAATCATGAGTCTATAACACAAATTCAAACATAGTTTTCGCGAATTCTTCATTTAGAATAACAGGAATAATATTCTATTTGAGAAAGGAACATATTGAATGCATTAAAGAGGCTTTTGTCAAATTTTAACTAAACTTAAAATATTTTCCCGGTTAGTCAGTCGAATTCCCGAGTTTTTCCCGGTTTTCTCCCGGTGGATAAAAATCCCGGTTTTTTCCCGGTTTTCCCGGTTTTTTCCCGAGGTGGCCACCCTGCGCTAAATAGGTCGATAGCGAGCAACCTGTCGAGTTCAGACATTTATTTAAGTTGAACAAAAGTTGTCCAAGAACTGGCGTTCCGTCTAACCTTAAAGTAATATTTGCTAAAAAAACCAACCCGGGTCCTTAGAGCGATCAAGCAGTTGGCCGCTAACTGATTGCCACCCACAAAGTGCCCTGAAAGTCATGAAAAAAATATTCGCTTGAATTAAATGTTTTATTTACGTTCTCTGAAATGGATGACAGCTCAATACCTATGCTTCCACTTTCTCAGCCACAAATTACACATTTTTTAATGCAATAATACACATTCTTTCGTAAAATTCAACATTTTTGCGGTAAATTTCATCATTTTTTTAGGTAAATTTCATCATTATTTGAGGTAAATTTCATCATTTTCTGATGAAAATTCATCATTTTCTAAAGTAAAATTTATCATTTTTTTGCCACAGTATCTGTCACCATTTCCTGATGAATATTACCATCATTTTTTTTTTCTGTGTATCCTGAGGTGTTTGAAGAGTTGAGTTCTGATCACTGATCGGTGGTTGTGGAGATTGGAGCTTCCGTTACTCCGCAGCGGCAACCAACCCGGAAAGATTACCGTTGTGGTAATCTGGCAGCAGTTTCAGCAAATGGTCGACAACAACATCGACTATAATCAACATCCTGAAACTTCTGCTGATATTGATCGTTCGCTGGAGGTGATCCAGCAGGCTATCAATCAAGCAGAGGCTGCCAACGTTCGAGAGGTTCCTGTTAATTTTAAGGTAACTGATATTGACGTAGATACTAAACACCTGATTAGACTTAGGAATGTTTATAGGAGACAATATCAACGGACTGGGGACTATGACAAAAATATTTCAGTGAACAATTTGAACAAAATCATACAAGACCGACTTGACAATATCAGAAATCAAGAATTTTCAAAACATGTAAGCCAGCTTGGGAATTATTCAAAACCATTTTGGAAACTTTCAAAAGTTCTTCAAAACAATTAAAAGCCTGTTCCTCCTCTTATTGTTGAGGATTCTCCTTTGATTACATCCGAGGAAAAGGCAAATGCACTTGGGCTTCAGATTGTTATTTCTCATAATCTTGGCACTTCCATGACCAGTTGTAAAGAAACATCAGTTGCCAATAGTATTTCAACAATTAATAACTCTACCTTTGAATGTCCTGCAGATTCCCATGTTTCTGGTGAGGAAGTCAAAGTTGCAGTAAAACAAATGAAAAATATGAAAGCTCCTGGCTTTGATAACATTTTTAATCTAGTGTTGAAAAAACAGAGTGATCAGTTCTTTCAACATCTAGCTAATATTTTCAATAAATGTTTGCAACTTGGTTACTTCCCCACCAATTGGAAGCTGGGCAAAGTCATACCAAATTTAAAGCCTCAAAAAGATCCAACATCGCCAACAATTTATCGTCCCATTAGTCAGTCTGTTGAGTAGTTTGTCCAAACTCTTTGAGAAGGTCATCTATTCAAGGCTTTTGGATTTTACCAACGATAATAATATAATTTTGAATGAGCAGTTTTGGAGCAGTTTGGCTTCCGCAAGGGACATAATACTGCTCATCAGCTTACGAGAGTACCCAAAATTATCAAGCAGAATAAGCTTGAGCAGAGCTGAAAATGTCAGGGGTCCTGACGCGAAAATCGCCGACACATACACGATTTTTTCAGATCCATTCACAGAACCGCAAAACCGTGACATAAACAAACCCGACTCAGTCGTGAGTGCCCTAGCTCTCTGAGCAGCTGCAATGCGAGGCAGTAGTCGACCAACGCTCATTCGACGTTGCACGCATACACATAAAGAAACAAGTTTTTACACAAAAAGTTGGTATTTATGCGTGGAAATGTAATTTTGAATATAAGTTATGGTTGTTTTAAGTGTTTTGCACAGTCTAGAACCATTCAATTGTTTAAAAATAGTCAAAATAGTGTTTAGAGAGGATTTTACGAGTCAGTCATACGACACGAATTGAGTGAGTGTAGCTCATTTTTTCACGTCTCTCATTCTCCAGCAGCCGACCGGCACGAGTCAGGCGGCAGTGGTTGAACGGACACAGTAGGCTTACAGTCAGATGCTAGCAGTGAACTGACATTTTGGTTTGCTTCATGTGTACGCTGGGTTGGAAACATTTTGCAGGCCTGAGCTTGAGTCTAAATCAACTGCTATGGCTTTGTTGGATGTCGAGAAGGCTTTTGACAATGTTTGGCATGATAGTTTGATACATAAACTGTATTTGTACGGTTTTCCAATGTATCTTATCCATATTATCCAGCACTATCTATCGGAGAGATCGTTCAGGGTTTTTCTGAATGGGATTGCTTCTGGCTTATTCAACATTGATGCTGGGGTTCCCCAAGAAAGTATTCTTGGCCCACTTCTGTATAATATTTTTACATCTGATTTGCCTACTCTACCTGGTAATGGTGTGTTGTCACTTTTTGCTGATGACACACTGGAAAATTCGCATAAATGCAGCAAAAACTCAAACCATCATTTTTCCTCTTTCCAAATCGGCCAGATTTGCCCCAAAGGATGATGTTTTGATTAAAATGAATGATGTTTCGATACCCTGGTCAAAGGAAGTTGTCTATTTAGGTCTCATACTTGACTCGAAACTTTTGTTTCGGCAGCATGTTGACAAGATATTGAACAAGTGCAGCATTCTCATCAGGTGTTTGTACCCTTTAATTAACAGAAAATCAAAGCTTTCAATTTGGTCCGTGGTAGCGCGTGCTTCAGTGAAGCCCGCTTTGTTTGGCCCCACGAACCTCCTTGCATGTGGTGATAGCTGATGGCAGAGGATCTGGGAGAGGATTTTGTAGGCCGCGTTGATAAGCGTGATGCCGCGGTAGTTGCCGCAGTCTAGCTTATCACCCTTTGTAGATGAGGCACACGATACCATCCATCCACTCATCCGGTAGCTTCTCCTCCTCCCAGATCTTGGAGATCACACAGTGAAGCGCCCTCGCCATTTTCTCTCCTCCATATTTGAAGACCTCACCGGGTAACCGATCCTTGCCGGCAGCTCTGTTGTTCTTCAGCTTCCTGATCTCCCTCTTCACCGTCTCTAGATCAGGCGCCGGAAACTGTTCATCAGCTGCGGGCGCTCCAAGGTTGACTCGAACGCCGTCCCTATTCACTTCATCGCCGTTGAGGTGCTCGTTGAAGTACTGCTTCCACCTGTCCAACACCTCGCTTTTGTTCACGATCAGGTTTCCCTCGATGTCCCTGCATACATCGGCTCGCGGCACGAAGCCTTTGCGGGACCGGTTCACCTTCTCGTAGAATTTTCGCGACTCGTTAGCTCGGAATAGCTGCTCCATTTCTGCGCAATCCCGGTCTTCCTGCTGGTTCTTCTTGAGCTTGAAGACCGTGACATGCCGATTCCGAGCCTGCCTGTATCGTTCCACGTTCCCTCTCGCCGCCTTGTGCAGCTTTTTGTCGTAAACCACTTTCTTCTCGGCGGTAATCTGTTGGCACTCGTCGTCGTACCAATCGTTTCGACTGACTCTGATCGCACTACCCAGCGTGGCTTCCGCTGCACTGCCGATGGCTGAGCGTATACGGCTCCAACCACCCTCGAGCGATGCTGCGCCAAGTTCCTCCTCACCAGGCAGATTCGCTTCGAGCTGCTGCGCGTAACTGTGGGCCACTTCTCCGTTCTGGAGACACGCGGTGTTGAACGGTGGGGCCTGCCGGCTTCAGCGTTGGTTGTACACCGTCGACAGCTTCAAGCGCATGTCAACTCCTACGTTGAGAAGAATCGGCCGTCGATCAAGACGTGGTCGATTTGTGTTTTTGTCCGTTGGTCAGGTGATGTCCAGGTGGCTTTGTGGATGTTCTTTCGGGGAAAATAGGTGCTCCTGACCACCATTCCATGGGAGGCTGCAAAGTTGATGCAGCGTTGGTCGTTGTCGTTCGTGACCGCGTGTAGACTTTCTGGGCCTATTGTCGATCGAAACATTTCCTCCCTTTGGAACCGAGCGTTCATGTCCCCAATGATGACTTTCGCATCATGCCGCGGCCAGCCGTCATACACCTCCTCCAGCGTCGCGTAGAATGTTTCTTTCTCATCATCGGTTTTTTTCCTCGTGCAAGCAGTGCACGTTGATGATGCTGTAGTTGAAGAAACGGCCTCTTATCCTCAACTTGCATATCCGCTCGCTGGTCGCCGTGAAGCCGAACACGCGATCCTGCTTCTTGCCCCGCACAATAAAGCCGGTACCCAGCTTTTTGTCCTTGCCGCCGCTCAGAAAAAAACGGGATTCGGTCTGCCGACCTGGCCAGTCGAGCACCTGCTCCTCTTCCAAGCACACCTCCTGCAGTGCCACAACATCGAAGTTGCGGGGTTGCAACTCTTTCGCCAAAGCGAATTCGAAACCCAGAAAGTTTAGAGACCTGCAGTTCCAAGAACCGAGTTGCCAATCGGTGGTCTGCTTTTCTATGGGCTTCTGCCGTTTGAGTGGAAAACCACCTACGAGCTACCGAGACCTAGCTCCGGTTTTTTTCACGCTAGCGTAACGGGGCTTTTATCTCGGAGCCTAACGGTCTTCATATCCGGAAAAGGATGTCCTGCGTTGTATGCGCTTCATTCTTGCTTTGTTATGAGGTCGTGGCGGAACGGTAATTCGGCGGTTCGAAGGACACTTTTACGGAGCCGTACCGAGGTGCAATCTTCAACGCGCGACGCACACACATAGACTGGTAGTACGTGTGAAAAAACAATGAAATAACTATTGAATAAACAACTAAACCAATACATGCATCTTAAAGTTCACGTTTTCGCCTTTCTGAAACACCCCTGGTTTTCAAAATTTGATTGTTTCTACGCATATTTATAGCCATTTTAAAATTATATTTTCAGGTGGATCTCATTCAAGTTTTTTCAACTTGCATGCAAGTCAAATTCTGCTGGGATATCAAAAATAAAAATCAAAAATGCTTTGCAGAACGTTAAATAAGTTTGTCTCGGCAATCTTATTGATCATTTTTTATGTAATTTTGTCTGCTGAATCCATTCCAATCATTAGATTTTTTCGAAGAGGGGCGAAAAGGTTTTTTCAGGTTTTTGAGTAAAAATATAGTTTTCGATGATTTTTTCAAAATAAAATCTATTTTATGAGCAATACTCTTTGAAATCAGCCGATTTCGATCATTTTTATTTTTTGTATTTTTTGATTTGGCTCAAACTTTGTGGGGGCCTTCCCTATGACCAAAGAAGCTATTTTGTGCCATTGGTTCACCCATACAAGTCTCCATACAATTTTTGCAGCTATCCATACAAAAATGGTAGGTGAATATTTAAACCAGGGCTGCGGAGTCGGGTCATATTTCGAAGGATTCCGACTCCGACTCCAACTCCAGCTTTCTGAGTTAAGCCGACTCCGACTTCGGCTCCGGCATTCAGCTAGAACCGACTCCGGCTCCGACTCCGACTCCGGCCTACAAACTATAGCCGACTCCGACTCCGACTCCGACTCCAGCTTTCAAAAAATTGTTGACTCCGGCTCTGACTCCGACTCTGAAACCTGCTCAGTATTAAGAATACCTAAAAAAAATGTATTCATAACATCACTAACATGTTCTGTTCACACTTGCGTGAATACCGTAAACCGGGTGACATTGACAAGTTTAATTTAATATAAACAAAATGATATGGAATCAAAGCTTGGTAGAGAAGTGTTCGGATTATCGCAAGAAGAAGTTTTCAACAAGTTATTAAATGTTTCGAAAGTTAACTACATAGAATGGAATACCCGATTCGAGTGGTAGTTTGACAGTTCGCTCCATAAGAAATACATTGCTCACTACCAATCGCGTCGGGTACTCCATTATGAATCCATTAAGGGGTTACAAAACGTTAAAAATGTCAGAGGTTGGTATGAGCTCACATTTAAACTTTTTTATTTATTTTTTTTTTGCAGGACATTAAAATATACATTTTCATCTATTAACAAAATAAATATGAAGACATTTGGGTGTACCATTGCCGAGATATAGCTATTTTAAGACAGAAGTTTCAAAAAACTGGTGCCACGATATCTCAACACTTCTTTGACCAAATTAGCTCAAAATTTTGGTGAAGACTCGTTAAACCAGTCCTGTGTGCATGACGAAGGCCGATTTTCAAAAACTTAATTTAAAAAAAATCTTTTTATGTTTTTCATATCAAAAATCCTCAATTGAGTCCGTTTTGCGGTTCCTGTCCGTCGGGACGCATTTTTTTTCGCGTTCCGGTTTCGTCGATCGTCGTCGGTGTGTATTTCGGGTGAGTGCGTGCGTGTGTGTGAAGGTGCGGCTAGCTCTGGTTGTCACGATGACAGCAGAGCTGAGCCAGTCCGTTTCGCGGTTCCTGTCCGTCGGGACGCATTTTTTTTTTCGCGTTCCGGTTTCGTCGATCGTCGTCGGTGTGTATTTCAGGTGAGTGCGTGCGTGTGTGTGAAGGTGCGGCTAGCTCTGGTTGTCACGATGACAGCAGAGCTGAGCCAGTCCGTTTTGCGGTTCCTGTCCGTCGGGACGCATTTTTTTTTCGCGTTCCGTTTTCGTCGATCGTCGTCGGTGTGTATTTCGGGTGATTGCGTGAGTGTGTGTGCGGCTAGCTCTGGTTGTCACGATGACAGCAGAGCTGAGCCAGTCCGTTTCGCGGTTCCTGTCCGTCGGGACGCATTTTTTTTTCGCGTTCCGGTTTCGTCGATCGTCGTCGGTGTGTATTTCGGGTGAGTGCGTGCGTGTGTGTGAAGGTGCGGCTAGCTCTGGTTGTCACGATGACAGCAGAGCTGAGCCAGTCCGTTTTGCGGTTCCTGTCCGTCGGGACGCATTTTTCTTTTCGCGTTCCGGTTTCGTCGATCGTCGTCGGTGTGTGTTTCGGGTGAGTGCGTGAGTGTGTGTGCGGCTAGCTCTGGTTGTCACGATGACAGCAGAGCTGAGCCAGTCCGTTTTGCGGTTCCTGTCCGTCGGGACGCATTTTTTTTCGCGTTCCGTTTTCGTCGATCGTCGTCGGTGTGTATTTCGGGTGATTGCGTGAGTGTGTGTGCGGCTAGCTCTGGTTGTCACGATGACAGCAGAGCTGAGCCAGTCCGTTTCGCGGTTCCTGTCCGTCGGGACGCATTTTTTTCGCGTTCCGGTTTCGTCGATCGTCGTCGGTGTGTATTTCGGGTGAGTGCGTGCGTGTGTGTGAAGGTGCGGCTAGCTCTGGTTGTCACGATGACAGCAGAGCTGAGCCAGTCCGTTTCGCGGTTCCTGTCCGTCGGGACGCATTTTTTTCGCGTTCCGGTTTCGTCGATCGTCGTCGGTGTGTATTTCGGGTGAGTGCGTGCGTGTGTGTGAAGGTGCGGCTAGCTCTGGTTGTCACGATGACAGCAGAGCTGAGCCAGTCCGTTTCGCGGTTCCTGTCCGTCGGGACGCATTTTTTTTCGCGTTCCGGTTTCGTCGATCGTCGTCGGTGTGTGTTTCGGGTGAGTGCGTGAGTGTGTGTGCGGCTAGCTCTGGTTGTCACGATGACAGCAGAGCTGAGCCAGTCCGTTTTGCGGTTCCTGTCCGTCGGGACGCATTTTTTTTTCGCGTTCCGGTTTCGTCGATCGTCGTCGGTGTGTATTTCAGGTGAGTGCGTGCGTGTGTGTGAAGGTGCGGCTAGCTCTGGTTGTCACGATGACAGCAGAGCTGAGCCAGTCCGTTTCGCGGTTCCTGTCCGTCGGGACGCATTTTTTTTCGCGTTCCGGTTTCGTCGATCGTCGTCGGTGTGTGTTTCGGGTGAGTGCGTGAGTGTGTGTGCGGCTAGCTCTGGTTGTCACGATGACAGCAGAGCTGAGCCAGTCCGTTTTGCGGTTCCTGTCCGTCGGGACGCATTTTTTTTTTGCGTTCCGTTTTCGTCGATCGTCGTCGGTGTGTATTTCGGGTGATTGCGTGAGTGTGTGTGCGGCTAGCTCTGGTTGTCACGATGACAGCAGAGCTCAGCCAGTCCGTTTCGCGGTTCCTGTCCGTCGGGACGCATTTTTTTTTTCTCGTTCCGGTTTCGTCGATCGTCGTCGGTGTGTATTTCGGGTGAGTGCGTGCGTGTGTGTGAAGGTGCGGCTAGCTCTGGTTGTCACGATGACAGCAGAGCTGAGCCAGTCCGTTTCGCGGTTCCAGTCCGTCGGGACGCATTTTTTTTTCGCGTTCCGGTTTCGTCGATCGTCGTCGGTGTGTATTTCGGGTGAGTGCGTGCGTGTGTGTGAAGGTGCGGCTAGCTCTGGTTGTCACGATGACAGCAGAGCTGAGCCAGTCCGTTTTGCGGTTCCTGTCCGTCGGGACGCATTTTTTTTCGCGTTCCGTTTTCGTCGATCGTCGTCGGTGTGTATTCCGGGTGATTGCGTGAGTGTGTGTGCGGCTAGCTCTGGTTGTCACGATGACAGCAGAGCTGAGCCAGTCCGTTTCGCGGTGCCTGTCCGTCGGGACGCATTTTTTTTTTTTCGTGTTCCGTTTTCGTCGACCGTCGTCGGTGTGTATTTCGGATGAGTGCGTGCGTGTGTGTGAAGGTGCAGCTAGCTCTGGTTGTCACGATGACAGCAGAGCTGAGCCAGTCCGTTTCGCGGTTCCTGTCCGTCGGGACGCATTTTTTTTTCGTGTTCCGTTTTCGTCGATCGTCGTCGGTGTGTATTTCGGATGAGTGCGTGCGTGTGTGTGAAGGTGCAGCTAGCTCTGGTTGTCACGATGACAGCAGAGCTGAGTCAGTCCGTTTCGCGGTTCCTGTCCGTCGGGACGCATTTTTTTTTTTTTCGCGTTCCGGTTTCGTCGATCGTCGTCAGCGTGTTTTTCTCGTTAGTCATGTATTTGATACACGTCACAGCTGGGTTTCTTTGTTCTATGATTTGTAATTGTTTCACGGGAAGATTCGTTTTAAATTGCGTTAGCCAAATAAAAATTATCATTCAATTCGACTATTCGTTTCCCGCGAATCGCGGCGACAAATATTGTTTCAACGCGATTGTTCAAGTCCTTCAGATAACATCATAACACATCAGTCATTTATTGGTCGCTCATATTATAATAATTTAAAAGTATAAATAGTCTCAGGTCAACTCTACGTAAATATGTAACGCTGAGTTTAATATTTCACCTTTTAAACACACATAATTTTGATTATATCTTTCCACAGTCGGCTGTCTAAGATTGAATCATTTATGCTAAACTCAACACCAAAAACCGGGAATGGTCTCATCCGCATTGTTTGCCTTGAGAATACATAATACATCACCTTATTTAACGAAATTCATTGATTATTGGGCCACATCATCATCCTCTATGATGAATCCTGGTCATTACCCTTCCCCACTAACAAAATCCCAAGTAGAAGTAGTTTTCCGGCACACGCGGGGTGTGGATATCGTATAGAACCCACCCTTGGTAGCAGCCTGTGCTAACTAACATTCCCGTCCCATCCCCTCGAGATCTACAAACTGACATGGCGGGCGCCGTTGGTGGCCAACGACTGTTTCCTGTTCGCACCGACTCTAGTTTTGATGATCATGATGTTTTATCTTTTCAGCGCATTCATGCATGCTGTTGATAAGGGAAACATCATTTGATCGTTGAAGCGTGTGACCGGTTGTGCTGATGGGATATTACGGTCCTGTTCAGCAACGGAGAAGGACAACCATGGGTGGTCTCTCATGCTCATGCTCATGCTCAAATCCTCAATTTTTGATTTTTGTATTTTTTTTTAAACAAAATTTCAAAATCGGGCTTCGTCATACACATGGGATATTAGGGTGTAATATGGTTGTATGGAAAAAAATAAAGTTGTCCAAATTTAGCGAGCACAACCATTTTTTAGTTCCTTTTGGGGTCCTAAACTACTCCCCAAAGTTTGGGAACGATTGGTTTAGTCCTCACTTTGCGCAAAGCGATTCAATTTTCCATATAAATTTGTATGGGAAAAAACATTTTTTTGGATTTTGATATTTATAAAATCCACGTTTCACGCTGTACTAAAACCGGATTCATATTCGGATGCTCTGGAATGTGCTCTACAACTTTCCCGAAGAGAGTATGGTGCTAACTTGCTCCTATAAAAAGATACAGTGTGTTCAAAACTCGTCTAAAACGTGTTTTTTGCTCGAAAATCACGTTTTAGACGAGTTTTGAGGACGCTGTATCTTCTTTCAGGGACAAGCTAGCACCATACTCTCTTCGGGAAAGTTGTAGAGCACATTCCAGAGCATCCGAATATGAATCCGGTTTTAGTACAGCGTGAAACGTGGATTTTATAAACATCAAAACTCAAAAAAATGGGTTTTCCCATACAAATTTATATGGAAAATTGAATCGCTTTGCGCAAAGTGAGGACTAAACCAATCGTTCCCAAACTTTGGGGAGTTGTTTAGGACCCCAAAAGGAACTGAAAAATTGCTGTGCTGGAAAATCGATTTTGATATTACACCCTAATGGGATATGTGGGAGTCTTCACCCCAAATTTCAGCCAATTTGGTCCATCCCATCTCGAGATATCGTGGCACCCGTAAATCAACTCGGTGTTTAGAGAAAAACGTTCACAAAGTTTGACAGTTCGCTTTGCGCATGGCAAAGTTGTGAACTTAAATCGTCTCTTACTCAGTTCAGTCACGAAATATCTTCATGAAACTTTCAGGAGTGATTGAGAATCATCTTTTTAGTGAATTAAGTGAACTTTCTGAAATATGAAATTTTATGATTTTCTACATGTATGTAACCCCTTAATAAATAGAACTATTCAAATACTCTAGTTTGCAATCGAGAACGCCAAGGCAATGATGTAGAGTGAACAATTTTTTTTTTATGTATATATTCATAAAAAAATTGATGGATATTAACATAAACCTATCTATTTACATGGACATTTCTGACAAGCCATTTTTTTGTAATCTAAATGTTTTTGGAAAAATACATCGTGAAATAAACCAAGATTTATGGTATTTAAGAAAATTGATTTGTTCAAAGATATTTTTAAGGATCAACACTCATAGATTTTTGTAAAGAAATTGTAAACATGGATAGTCCCTATATTCAATGATTTTTTAAAAAATCTTGACCACTTATTTTTGATATTTTTCCAGCTTCATTTTTTTTTAAATCGACACTTTGTTTTTTTTTAATATGCATGCAAAATGAGAATGTTGAGTTGATTGATATAATACATAGTTGATAACTTGTTGGTGGAGTTATACTGTAAGTTTTACAAATTTTTCAAATGTTTTTTGTATGTATGTATGTATGTATGTATGTATGTATGTATGTATGTATTAGTACCCTCGTCTTGGCAGGACTTGGCCATGACCACAGTATGTTTCAACTGAGACGGTTTGGTTAGTAACCGACTTATATCTTAAGGACCTTTAAAGATTATCATTCTCTATCCAACCATTTGTTATGATATGATTAAATAGACAATGACATTCATGTGATTTGGGCCAGGCGATCCACGACTCCCTCATCCAGTCCATAAAATATATGAAGGCCCTGGGATGTTATTTTTTGAGAGGGGTTAGAATTTTTTTGGGGGTTGTTAGGCGTTTGAAACATATAAGGTAAATATAATAAATATAATAAGTATAATAAATATAATAAATATGATAAATTTAATAAAATAATTGATATAATAAATACAATAAATATAATAAATATAAAATATACAAAAAATTAAGATGAAATGGGAAATACATGGAAAATAATGAAAGATCAAAGAAATAAAACTTTTATGATAATACAAGTTGTTTAGAAGCTTCAATTACCAAAATATATTAAGCAGCCATGATCAAATAATAAGAAACATTTATAGCTAAAACCGTATTAGAGAAAAATGTAGGCGCTGGAGGAGAAAAACTTCAAAACAAGTGTCAAAATTAGTTCTTACTGATAGAAAATTGTCCCAATTTTGGCAGCAATATTTTTAAAATGCTGTCAAAAAATGATTGATAAATATAGATAAAAACTAACATAGCAAATTACTGAGTACTGACAATTTAGGATGCCATAAAATACTTTTTTTATTCAAATAATCTGTAAGTACAGTTAAGCAAATTTTATATTGGTGCCAATATCGAGACAATTCTAGAAATTAAACTATAAATTTAAAGAAAGTAGTCTCCCCAGGGATCCTGAAATTTAAAGTTAAATAGTTATACCTGTAACAAAATATATTTTGAAAATAACTACTAAATGAAATCACCACCAGTTGGATCCAAAACTGTAATGTTTGAGTTTTCAACAATTTGACAAATCTCGGGTTAGTTTTTAAAAGGTCCTAAGCGCAAGATTTAAACGAAGCCGTCTTACGATCGGTTCTTGATCAATTTACGAATTATCCAAAATGTGTTCCAAAATGCTTTGAATTATTCATCTGCCTTTCCTTAAATGCTATATTCAAAAAAAACAATACAAATTTGATTTGTTCCAGAAAACAAATTTTATCAGAATTATGTTATACTTTTTTTGTTGAGCCTTATTACCACTGCGACCAATTAGAGGAATATTACGGAATTGATATACTATAAAACCAGTATTTCATTTGATTTTTGAAATAAATGTATGGTAAAGATCAGAATTAAAAAAAAAATAAAGAAATGGATGGGTAAAATGCTACGTCAGTTTAGAGTCACATCATTTCTTATGAAGTTCTGACATCAAAATGAAACGACATGAAAATCTTCGACAAGTAGAATATTATAGATGGAATATATCATGGTTATTTTGGGTTTTGTAAAATATGATGAAATTAGTTTAATTTGACAAATTCACTCAGATCTATTGGCTCTCGCACTTATGTTCTCCCCCTCCCCACTAAAATGTTCAACATAGAACGAACTCACTCAAATGGTCGTAGTAGGCATCGAACGTCAGCTCTGCAAGTTTTCTCTGCGACGCTCTGTACCTTCATGTTCCCGGCAATCCGCCATCTCTATTTTTTTTTCAGATTTTTCACGAAATTGCTACTATCATCACAATTTTACCTTTTCAACGAAATTTTCTTTCCATAACACCTGCTGGCAGCCGCTTTTGAGGTTTTAGCACCCGACAAATCACCAAGACGCAGCAGAGGCGGCCCCTTGCCACAAACGCGTGCTCGGTAAAGCTTCGTGTGATAACACTATTGGCGTCATCCATAAAGTATGTCACGCTCTAGGGGGGAGGGGGGGTTCGAGCAAGTGTGACATTGCATGTTATAAGTATAGGAAAAGCGTGACAAAGGGGGGGGGGGGTAAATTTTGGCTGATTTTTGCGTGACGTACTTTATGGATGAAGCCATTTTCACTTTCAAAATATCGCCAACAAAATCTTCACAAAATTTTCACAACCACTTTCACATTATATACTTTAAATTTCTGCCATTTGAACCTTCTTCATCCCACTCCTGTTTCCAGCCGTTTCTACTTCCTTCTAAAGGAAGATTCCACCTCAAAATTTTCCTTCTTTTCTTTTTCTTTTCCAAACCTGATTCCTCCCGTTCTTGCTTTGGACCGAATCTAGCAGAAAAAGATTTCACCTCTGGAACAACTATGAACTTCACTTCCTCGAATGTTTCTTTCGCCTTACAACTCCAGCTCCTTGTGCATCTATCCACCGAGACAGAGATCCGCCGGAAGTTATCAACCGGAAGAGATTTACCGGAATAAAAATCGCGAACTTTCCATACAATCATAAATTTTAAACTTAAATTCCATTTTAAACTATAATTTTCAAATGTTTAAAACTCATAAGAAATCGAAAAACGCGGAGCAAAAATTTGAAACGTCACGACGCGCGCACGGCTTGTTTCGATCTTCAATTTTTCAAATGTTTTTTTGTGCTGATTTTTTCCGATTTAAAAAAGACAGTGATTATTAATTTTTCATAGCTATTTTTAGTAGATCATTTTTCTTTGAAAAAATGATCTACTTGAAACCTGCAAGACATTAGCTATTCGGCAAAATGATGACTGTGTGTGTACTTTTTTTTAGAAAGATTTTGATAAAATTTGGTCAAATTTGAATTGATAAAATAAATAAATAAAAGCAAAAAAGGCAGTAAAGAATCAATTGAAGTTGACTATATAGCTGTCGGCCACCATTGCTAGTACCAACCACTAGTTTCTTCCTTTTTATCTACAAGGACTTCGCCGCCCTGGGCTCCTAAGTGTATGAAAGTATGGCACGGAGCGACGACGCCGAATACCCATATTTACATAAAGAATTTCAGAGCGCTTGCCGCGGGATTCGAACCGGCGACCTCTGGATTGTGAGTCCAGTGCGCGGTCCGATTGATCCACACGGGCGGGACATTGAATCAATTGAATAGTTTTCAAAAATATGACTACACAACAACAATTGTTTAATATTTTATGAGTTATGACACTACACACATGGGTAAGAGAGGATTAACAGGTTATAATTTAGTGATCAAATTGAAAAAAATCACAATTAGAGCAATCCAATCAACATAAAAGTGCTTCAAAAACATAATGGCTTCTGATAAATATCTCGAACCAAAAAAAAATTCGAATGGTAAAATCGCATGCAAAAGCATGCACATCACCTTTGTGAGCAAAAGCATGTAATATTGTATGAGAAAACGTGTACACAAAAAGCATGTAATATTGTATGAGAAAACGTGTACACAAAAAGCATGTACAAAAGAAAAATAAATAAATTTTGCACACCAATCTGGTGAGAGTCATATACAGATTACTAAGTCTGCGCCCCAACCGTTTCGGCTATCTCACCGTCTTATAAATGCTGTGTTCAACGCTGATGTACCAGTAGGTGTCCCGTACGTCGTATACTGTATGGGGAACGTACAGCTACATCGGTGTTGATCCAACTAAATTCACAGCGGCGAGATAGCCGAGATGGTTGGGGCGCGGAATCTGGATATGACTCTCACCAGGTTGATGTTATTTTTGGGGTGGTCAAAAATTATTTATTTTTCTTTTGTACATGCTTTTTGTGTACACGTTTTCTCATATAATATTACATGCTTTTGCTCACAAAGGTGATGTGCATGCTTTTGCATGCGATTTTACACAGAATTTTTTTACTGTGCAACGGTAGAAAACACGATTAAAATCCATTTCTGATCACTTTTTTCATATTAACGCAAAAAAAATGACAAGACAACATTTTTTCGATGGATCTACTATGGTCCCCGTGAAACAAGCTGTCAAGTAGGAACTTTTCTGTCAAGAAGTGCCGAGATGTTTATTTTTTTAAATTGATTTTTAAATTAAATTTGAAGTCTATTGCGGTCGTAGAAAGGGTCAATGTACTTAGAAAAAATAAGCTTCATCGTTGTAAACAATAATATTTCAAATTTAAGCTTAATTTAAGAACCCAATTAACCTGCGTTATAACAAATACTGAACAATAAATAAGTTCATTAATTGTGTTAAATTTTAGATAACTCCGACTCCTTCTCCAACTCCGGGTTTATCAGAAATGTTCGACTCCGGCTCCGACTCCGACTCCGGCTCCGACTCCAGCTATTCGAGTTTTGACGACTCCGACTCCGACTACGACTCCAGGTCCCCAAAAAGACCCGACTCCACCGACTCCGGCTCCGACTCCGACTCCGACTCCACAGCCCCGATTTATACAGATGGAACTTTTGAGTTATATGAGTTCTATGAGTTATACAAACACAGATGTTTATGCCGAACTTCGGCAGAATTCTGCCGAAATCAGAACAACTTATCGCTCGGCAGAATTATATGCCGAATCTCGGTAAAATGTGAGTCATTGTACCGATTACTCGGTGAAAAATGACAGTTAATTTGCCGAAGTTCGGCATTTTTCTGCAAAAGAACTCAGTTGTTCTGTTTTCGGCAAAATTCTGCCGAGCTCGAAAACCAAAAATGAGTGTGTATGTTTTAGAGGACAAAAAACCCCAACCTTTGAGCCATGGAGAAGTATGGTCAAAAAATCTGCCGCCAAGTTAGAACCAATGGCACAAAATAGCTTCTTTGGTCATAACGAAGGCCCCCACAAAGTTTGAGCCAAATAAAAAAAAAAAACAAAAAATAAAAATGGTCGAAATCGGCCGATTTTGAAGAGAATTGCTCATAAAATAGATTTTATTTGAAAAAAATCATCGAAAACTATATTTTTACTCAAAAATCTGACCTTTTTGAAAAAATCTTATGATGGGAATGGATTCAGCAGACAAAAATACATTTAAAAAGATCAATAAGACTGACGAGACATTGACCTTTAGCCATCCCTGCGTCATACTTTAACATAAAATACATTTTGTTTTGAAAAAATCATCGAAAATTCAATTTTACTCAAAAACTTGACCTTTTCAAAAAAATCTAAAGATGGGAATGGATTCAGCAGACAAAATTACATAAAAAATGATCAATTAGACTGACGAGACATCGACGTTTAGTCATCTCTGAGTCATACTTTAACATAAAATACATTTTGTTTTTGAATAAATCTAATGATGGTGTCGCACCTTTCGGAGCCATTTTATTTAATTTAGCTAATTGATGTCAGAACGCAAAACGAACCGTTCGTCTCAGCTTTCTCCAACAGACTTACAAGCAAACGCGAGAGATTTTGTTCAGAGCCACAAGTCGATATTCTACAAGACTCTCTCGCACTCACCATAATATAGAAAAGCTCTCCTTCTCTCTCATTAAGTATGCCCTTAGGAAACGGAACTTTACATAGATAATGAGACTATATTTTCAACGGAATTTCATAATGCACAGCACAAAGGTTTATTTAAATGCTTACAATTATTTTTCAATAATCTTTAATCCACCCTGTTCGGCACGACGCCGAATGTTTTGCCCGGATTTGCGCAACTACCGCCCAGTGTGCGTGAGTCCAGCCCTGCGTCGCTGTCAGCGACGGCGCTGCCAACGTGACAGCGCGAAACGACGAAAACGGCGCGAAGCAGAAGCGCGCGCAAACGAACGAAAGGAGAGGGAGAGAGAGCGAAAAGTCACTCCGTTTCGAGACGCGAACGAGACACGTCGCGTAGTGTACATAAGAATCAGAAATTCAAGAGTTTTTGAGTAGTAAAAGTGAGAAAACAAGTCCTCAGTGTTTTTTATCACCGAATCCGAAAATACAGTCCACCCGCAGAATCCAGTTGGGGGATTTGGCCCCAACACACCCTATCTCCGACATTCGCCTTCACCTGTACTCTACTGAAAAATGGCATAAATTTGTCCTGATCTTTTATGATATCTCAAAAACCAAATTCCCATTGACCGGCCATGATTTCCAGTATCCTTGCGAGCTTCCCGTTCATCTATCACGTACTCATCACACCAAGGTCTCAAAACTATCAACAATTTGTTCCCGCTTTCAGCAAAGTAGACTTGCCTCTCAACCGCATCGCATGACATACTACCTCTCAGATTCCTTACTATGCCGCGATCTCCACAAAGTAAGCATGCCTCTCAACCACATCTCATGACGTAAAACATCTCGAATTCCAACACATCATCCCGCTCTCAACAAAGCAAACTAATACTTAAATCTCTTAATTTATCCTGCTCACAACAGCAAACTAGACTCTAAATCACATCTTATGATCAACGTCACGTAGCTTACATTTCGAACCGCTCACAACAAAACAAACAAGGCTCCCAACTGCATCTGCCTCTTAACCATATGTCCTGGCCAACTTTTCTATTGCCTCTTTCGTTTCATGTGTATGTCCAGCGAAGTCGATTTTGTCACACAACTATATCAATATCTCACTTCACTCACTTCGTCCCGTTATCAACAAAGCAAGCTAGGTTCTAACCACAACTTCAAGATCACGAATTTCTCAACAATCTCTTCCCGCTCTAGGAAAATTAAACCTGCTTCTCAACCACATCACATGACTTAACACATATTCCAACTCATCACAAACATCGTTCCGCTCTCAACAAAGCAAACTCGACTCACCAATACTTAAATCCCTCAATTTGTTCAGACCACAACAAAGCAAACTAGGCTCTAAATCACATTCCATGGCCTACACCACGTACCTTTCACTTCGTTCTACTCTCAACAAAGCAAGCAAGGCTCTAACCACTTCTCCAAGATCTCAAATCTCTCAGCAATCTCTTCCCGCTCTCAGCGCAAAGCAACCTTGACTCTCAACCTCATCGATGGCATACAACATTTCAAATTTCTTACTATGTCGCGATCTTAACAAAATATACAAGCCTCTCAACCACATCTCATAACTTAACACATCTCAAATTACACACATCGCCCCGCTCTCAACACAGCGACTAGGCTTACCAATACTTAAATCCTTTAATTTATCCTGCGCATAACAAAGCAAACTAGGCTCTAAATCACATCTCATGGTCAACGTCTTGTAGCTTTCACCTCGTCCCACTCGCAACAAAGCAAACAAAGCTCTCAAGATCTCAAATTTCTCAACAATCTCTTCCCACTCTCAGCAAACAAACTTCTCAACCACATTACATGACATAACACATCTCAAATTTCAACTCATCACAAACATCATCCCGCTCTGAACAAAGCAAACTCGGCTCACAAATACGTAAATCTCTCAATTTGTTCTGCTCACAATAAAGCAAACTAGGCTCTAAATCACCTCTAATGGCCTATACCTCGTAGCTTTCAGTTCGTCCCGCTCACAACAAAGCAAACTAGGCTATGAATCACATCTCATGGCCAACGTTACGTAGCTTTCAGTTTTCCCCGCTCACAACAAGCAAACAAGGCCAAATTTTCTTTTGCCTTTTTCGTTGCATGTCATGTCCAGCGAAGTCGATTTTGCCACACAACCACATCAATACCTCAAATCTCTCATTTCGTCCCGCTCTCAATAAAGTAAGCTAGGCTCTAACCACTTCTCCAAGATCTCAAATCTCTCAGCAATCTCTCCTCGCTCTAGGCAAAGCAAACTTGCCTCTACACCTCATCGCTTGGCATACCACCTTTCAAATTCCTTACTATCTCGCGATCTTAACAAAATAAACCAGCCTCTCAACCACATCTCATAACTTAACACATCTCAAATTCCACACATCGTCCCGCTCTCAACACAGCAACTAGGCTTACCAATACAAAGCAAACTAGGCTCTAAATCACATCTCATGGCCAACGTCTCGTAACTTCCACTTCGAACCAATCGAACAAAAGCAAACAAAGCTCTCAACCGCATCTGCCTCTCAACCACATGTCGAGCCCAACTTTTCTCTTGCCTCATTCTTCGCATGTATGTGTATCCATCGAAGTTGATTTTGCCTCACAACAACATGAATATCTCAAATCTCTAATTTCGTCTCGCTCACAACAAGCAAACAAGTTTCTCAACCGCGTCGCATGGCATGCCACATCTCAAATCCCTCTCTTTGTAGCGATCTCAACAAACCTCTGCCTATCAACCATCCTTCTCATTGCCAACTTATCTTTTCATCTTATGTGTGAGTGTTCCGCGATGTCCATTTCGCCTCACAACAAGACTAACGTCTCGAATCAGTCCCGCTCACATCAAATCAAACAAGGCTATCAACCGCATCCCATGGTATACTGAATCTCAAATCTCTCTCTTGCGCGATATCGACAAAGCAAACCTCTGCCTCTCAACCACGTATCATGATATTTTCTTTGAACTCATTCGTTTCTTATGTGTCCAGCAAATTGTGATTTCGTATCACAATTACACCAATACTCAAATCCCTCAATTTGTCTTGCTCTCAACAAAGCAAACAAGGTTTTTTTTACTATATCTCATGGTCAACTTTTTGTTCGTTTAATTTCTCACATCATCACCAACAACATTTATTCTCTTATTTCTCCCGTTTTCAGCAAAATAAATTTCCTCCCAACCACATCTCAACGCCAACTTATGCCTTTTCATCTATTCGTCCTCACAACAAGATTAACGTCTCGAAACATCCACTTCAAACAATGCTCTCAATCGCATCGAATGGCATACAACATCTCAAATCCCTCTCTTTGTGATGATTTCAACAAGCAAACTATTGTCTCTCAACCAAATGTCATGGCCAACTTATCATTTGCCCTTTCCGTCTCATGAGTGTGTCCAGCGAATTCGATTTCGCCTCACTTCTCATGGCCAACTTTTCTTTTGTGTTTCGACTCATGTGTGTGTGCCCAGCGATGTCGATTTCGCCTCACACTCTACTATCGTCTTATGCTTTCCATTGTGTTAGTGTCCAACAAGCGTACTTGTCTCACAACCACATCGCATACCCAACGAAAACGACTCACTTTTGTTTTACATCTTTCGTCTCATACGTTAGAGTGTGTGTGTGTGACCAGCAATGAAAGCATCGCCTCACAACCACACCGTATGGCCAATGGGACAAATTGTTCATCCACTCGATCGTCTCATGCATGAAATTGATGTCTGTGTACAACAAAGCAAGCTTTGTCTCACAGCCTCATCGCATGGGCAACGCACTTTCCAACCCTTCCGGGAGCAAAACGGAATCTTCCGTAAGATGGACACTTCCAAAAAAACACCCGGCCGCAACACCAAACATTCACACCACGTCTCCTTCCACAATTTCGAACCTGTTTCCAAAATTGCCTACACTTACGTTCACTAACTCGGTTGTTTCCTCCTCCTTTACAATCGTTAAGGCTTGATTGTCTCACGCATACACTGACATGACACATGACAGTAATGGGTTTGTATTGGTGTGTTTGGGTGCGCTTCGGCATAAGCTCACCAGGCAGCGCTGGCGTCGCCGTGATTTGGAGATTATATGAAAGACGATGGATTTCAAAAATAATGTGTATGGAGAGTCACGTCTGTTTGTCTGTGCATTGATACTCGGGGGTTAAGTTTGTATAGGAAAAATCGAAAAAATGTATGGAAAACCCAATTTTCTTACGGTTTGGTCTACACGGTGCGCTACTTACATCCAAATATTCCCAAAAGTGAGATTCTCATTGGAAATTTAATGCTCTACAACTTTGTAGGACATACCAAAACTGTAAAACTTAATCCTGAAAAGTTATTAGCGATTTAAAAAAGTCATTTTTGTATGAAAAACATTTTTTTCACCAGCTTTAGGCTCGGGTATCAATGGGTTAATCTCAACCAATTTCGCTCAAAATTTGCACAGATGCTTAAAATAACCCAATAAACCGTTTTCCGCTTGTGGAGCAGGGGGTCATTTTTACTGGGCACCCTACTGACGAGGCATCGACGTTTAGTCATCTCTGAGTCATACTTTAACATAAAACACATTTTGTTTTTGAAAAAATCATCGAAAATTCAATTTTACTCAAAAACCTGACCTTTTCGAAAAAAATCTCATGATGGTAATGGATTTAGCAGACAAAATTACATAAAAAATGATCAATAAGATTGCCGAGACAAACTTATTTAACGTTCTGCAAAGCATTTTTGATTTTTATTATTGATATCCCAGCAGAATTTGACTTGCATGCAAGTTGGAAAAACTTGAATGAGAACCACCTAAAAATATAATTTTAAAATAACTATAAATATGCGTAGAAACAATCAAATTTTGAAAACCAGGGGTGTTTCAGAAAACGTGAACTTTAAGATGCATGTATTGGTTTAGTTGTTTATTCAATAGTTATTTTGTAAAATAGTCGACAAAGTAGCTAATTTTAGCCTAAACTAACATTTCAAACGGGTGTATCTCAAAATTGGTACCATTTGGAGCAACTCTGGACCCGGATTCGGACTCAGCAGGTAACATTCTACTAGGAACACATATACTCGTCTAAGAGACAAGAAACATTTGATTTTTTGTTGAACTTTGTAATCCTACTAATACTATATTTAAACACTTGCAGATTTAGCGGTAGCCTCATCAGAATACCAGGTGCGGTGCGGTAGCGAATCTGCACACGGATTACTGGTGCTTTGATTTTACTTGCATCTTTTATAAAAAAAAAATTATAAAAAAAAACAATAAAAATTAATAAAATAGAAGAAAAACTATCGTTAATTCAATTTTATATTTTGTTGTTTCAGTTAAATGGAAGGCCTTAAATTGGAAAATACACAAACTTGCACTAGATCCCGATGCTAGCCGAAGATGCTCTTCTAGGTGACGCGTGACGTCACGTCGAATATGATGATGGCACACTGTCCCTGGATGTAGTAACTGTCGCGCCGCCCACCGAACCGTGCCTAGACGTTGGACCGTATTCCGTTCTGGTTTTTTATCTTGGGCATGCCGGTCATGTAGCGCTGTATGAAGGTCGTCTTGCCGGTGCCGCCGTCTCCGACCAGCACGCACTTGAACCTGGATATGTGTGTGGTTCGATGTTTACGGGACGAACACTTCCAAGCTCTTACTGAGGTCAGTGAAGGCTTCGAAGATCGTCGAGGCCACACTCCCGGTGACTTACTTCTTCGCTTATACCAGAAAACACTCGTTCAATCGGTTAAGAAGTAAAAAGTGAACTCAAAACAAAATAACAAAATGGTATTTCAAGTATTTGACGGAATGTACGCCCAGGAGGTTTGTCCACTTACCGCTTCTTGAAATACGACTTCGGGAAACTTATCCGCTTAAACTTAAACTGCTTATTTTGAGACGTAAATTGTAAAAAAAAACTATCGGTAGAAACCACACGATTCAAATAGTTGATTGGTTTATTTACGTTTTGAGACTACTCGATGAAAACTGCTCAGTAAACTACTTGCACGAATATGAGTCATTCCACCTGAAGTGTGCAAGAAAAAAAAAATGAAAATTTGAAAATTACCATCTCCGATTCTGCTTAAATTTGGCAGAGCTGTTGAGACTATCAAAAAATGCAAAAATCCCGAATTTCATCCAAATCGGACCACCCCCTCCATTTTTGTTCCCCTCCCAAAAAATCGACTTTTTGGCGATTTTTGAGCGAAATCCCTATCTTCAAACGACGATAACTCAGGAACCACAAATCTTAAAGGGTCGGTCTTAGACTCAATTTTGAAGGAAATTGAACGTAGAATCCATTTCCGTGATCGAAATTTAGATTAAAATATTTTTTCACAGAAAGAATATGTTTCGTTCCAGAGATATCGAATTTTAAAGTTTTAGGTATTTGAGATTACCTACATCAGCTACACTCGCCGCATCTGCTAGAAGCACTCGGGCGCGCTGATCAATAACTGTTAGGGGAGCTGGGGGTAAGACGGCCAGGCGGGGTAAGACGGCCACACCACTGTTTTAATAAGTATACTAATGAATATTACTAAAATGTTTAGCAATACTGTTTCTCATGCTAACTAATGCATATGGAGTCACCTTTGCCAGAAATATTGTTTGAAATAGTATTAAAATAGCTCAAAATAAACAAATAATTTTTGAACTTGAAACTGGATGTAATTTTCATGAATTACAACTTAGGCATTTTGTTAAATAACAATATGTTTTTCTGTCTTCAAATATTTTTTCATGTTAAATTGAAGTTTTCCCTAGATTATGTCCCTCGAAAAAGTTCAAAAAATGCGATGAACTGTTTACAAAAAATGTTTGAAAAAATAATTTATTTGGGGGCAAGACGGCCACCTCCTCCGGGGGTAAGACGGCCACCCGTAATTTGTAGATTTTATTTGATATAGGTTATATTTTTGACGCACCGGGACCGGGTCCGGTGGTTCAGTGGTTAGCGTGGTAGCCTCTGAATCCCAGTACGGCATGGGTTCAATCCCAGACGGACCCGGTGGCATTTTTCGAGACGAGATTTGCCTGACCACGCCTTCTATCGGATGGGGAAGTAAAACGTCGGTCCATTTGCGTAAAAGAGGTTTTGAGTGACTCACCACACATAACCTTCGGACGCCTAGAAATGAGCAGAAACTTGCAACAGAGACCACAAAAGACCCGGGGGTCGTTAAAGTGGATTACTTTGCTTTTTTTTATATTTTTGACGGTTTTTGACTATTAAGACATATTTGTAGATAAAGGAAAAGCATTTTCAATAAAACTATCCATTTTTAATCAAAATGCTGTTAACTACCGTTTCGACAACATTCTTTACTGTGATATAGCAAAACTCATTGAATAGTATGAAATCCTATCAAACTTTTCATAAAAATCGCTAATTTAATATTGTTTACATAATTTTGATTTACTTATTCTAATCGAAATACACAAACTAATTTTTTTTGTATCAAATTGTGTTTGTTTTGTAGTAAAAATTCATAGTTTTTCATAAAATGTGGTCGCAATAATATGAAATTCACTGAGCCAAAATATGAAACTTTTTAAACAGCATTTTTCTTCACATTTGAAACCTGTTTTTTTTCAACCAAAATATTTATGATGTTCAGAGAAGTCTGTTGAACCAACCATGTAGGTGTTTGGGTGGATTTAGCAAAGTTATTAAGTTAATTTATAGCATTGGCCGTCTTACCCCACATGGGTGGCCGTCTTACCCCGCGTATTTCATATATATACGATTTCAATTATTTTTTAAAAATTGCTGAAAAGTATTGAAAATTGGTTTTTAGACCAACTAATTTATGTAATTTCTATAATGGACTAGTAGTAGAACAATATTGTGATTTCGGAAATAAACCGAATTATCGCGGCGACTTATCTGACACTTCCGAAGTGATTTCTTTGCAAACTTATCTAATTCTAATTCTGAGTGTAACGACATGTGTTGAACGCAAGACGAAACGTCACAGAAAAAAACAAAGCGGTTCGCGTCATGTTTTCCCAAGAAAATTTGTAAGTTTTCACTTTTACATAAAAAAGATGAATAATACATGTTTTCGACTTTCTTCAAACTTTACAGTGAAAATGACCCCGAAAGGCAGGTGGAGGAAGATGAAGAGTCCGAGGAAAGCTACACGGAAGAAGAGTATCTGAAAGAGGATCAGCCGGAAGAAGTAAACCCCGATAGACTCGAAGAATCTAATCCGGAAGCTGGCGGGATCGATTACGATCCGTTTACGGACGACGAAGCTGGACCTTCTCCATCCCCTCAGCGAGAGCAGGAACGCTCAAAAGCGAAGCGACGAAAGTGCGAAAAATTGTTTTCATTGGAATGCAGTTTTTGTCAGAGATTGTACCGAAGTCAGTTGAGGCCAAAAGAAAACTTCTCGGCGCAGATCAGTGGCGATTCTGTGCAGGAGGTGGTAGCAAATATGTGGGAGTCGGGAAAAAGCCTCATCAAACGGGAAGTCAGATTCGAAAATGGAGTCCCGAAATGGGCTTCTGGTGAAATCCCCGGAGAAGAATCCGCAGAAAAGTTCCTCATCGTGTACGACGTAACCGCTCATAAATCGTATGCCACGACGAATCTAACCTCGAAAAAGCTGCAAAAGTGGCGTGATCAGATTGTTAAGGTGTTTGTGTACGCTTACTCCAAGGAAGTTGAGACCAAGGGTCAGTATGGGGATGTTCTCAAATACTTAATCAATCCCAAGAATCCTGATCGGGCTGGCGCCAACTCTATGAGGGAGGAAGCTGCTTTGGCAAAAGAGTTGAGAGAGAAAAATCCGCACCTCGAAGGTCATTCCAGCTCCTGGCTGCTGTGGGCTACCACAATTCACGCGGCCCCTGCCCACGAGCAAGAAGCTTTGAAGGAGGCGCAACATCCCCCCATCAACATATCGAAGTATTTCCGTTGGGTAGGAGTGTCCGAGGCAGCTCGCCTAGATTCAGTCCATCGAGGAATGGTCGTAGCGAATACGGTCAATTCGCGATGGTCGAAGCAAATCCGGGAGATCAAGGAGGATCTTCACACTGCATTTAACATCATTCAAGGGGCAATCAGGAAGGTGGAGACCATGGAAGCGGAATCGAACGCAAGCATAGCATGCGATGGAATCGGCTGTGCAACCCGAGGAGAGCGAGTTAAGCCAACAGTAGGCTTCGGTATCGATCACATTTAATCATTTTTAAGTGATTTTATCACATTCATGTTTTCTAACATTCATGAAATAAACAAATTCGTAATCAGTCGTTATTAAATCAGTGCTTTTATTCCTTCATTGCTTACGGTACAATATCTAGCCCAAATTTCTTCGGTTCTTGTCCCAATCCCTTTTCTGGCAAAAATGATCCTCCAGCAAAGTAGCCACAGTGCTCGAACAGTTTGAGGCACGAATAAGTTTTAAATCGATTAATCGCATCGAGCACTTCATGCAAAACAGGTTCGTTCTGGCGATGGTGGCGCTGCAAATCTTTTTTAATCAACCCGAAGATAATCTCCAACGGGTTGAAAAAAGGGCAGTAGGCTGGGAGAAATATTGGCAAAATGCCAATTGACCTCAGATACATTATGATATTGCGGTCACAATGTATCTTGGCTCCGTCCATAATCCACACGGAGTGGAATCCTGGATAGCGTTGAACTTTTTTGTTCTTCAGGGCAAAATCACGACAACAGTCAAAGAATTTTAGCCGTGTGAAAGTGCCCTCAGTCCAGAAGCTATCCAGAATTCCACTGGAGCCAAGAAAACAAAGCATGGATGCCCGAGCACGCCATGGCGGAAGGCAATTATTATTGAAATTGAATGTACCTAAAATGTTTTTTCGTGGAAAGGTAGCTAAGGGGGTCCCTTTTCGATATCTGTGACCTAGAAAATATTTCACCTAGGGATTTTCGATTTTTTGTCATTTTCAGTTTTTTAACGGTACTTTTGGTTACTTTGCGGTTGCACAGCACCTCCCTAATCCTTTTAATTGCAATGGATACTGATCAAAGGGGTCGTCGATGAAATATTTCACAATATTTAAGGCCCCACCCACCCTTACAACCCCCCCCCCCCCACTCCCCCTTATTTATTTAACAAAGACAATAACATTTTTTTTAGTATGAGGCGTCATCCATCAAGTATGGCACACTAAAATCAGCAAAAAATAACCCACTCCCCCAATGCCACCCACACATTGTCGCGCTGACTACGCCCCCCCCCCCCTTGAATAGTACGACACGTTTTGTACCCTAATCTTGTTTTTTTGTACATTTTTATTTTATTTTATAATTCTGAGTTCAATTTAACATCTTATCATTTTTATAGGATATGTTTTTAATTTTTGTTATTGTTGAAATCACGGTTGATGATTCAAGTAAGTAAGTAATGATTTAAGTATATAATATCTATCATTAACAACTCTGTTTCTTAATGCCTTTTATCATGTTTGATTTATGAGTTACGTTTATTAAACATCGAATTACTTTATGTAAATATTTTACAACCGTGGTGTAGGGCTAAGCGTGGTTGCCTCTCACCCAGTCGGCCTGGGTTCGATCCCAGATGGTCCCGGTGGCATATTTCGAGACGAGATTTGTCTGATCACGCCTTCCGTCGGACGGGAAGTAAATGTTGGTCCCGGTATAACCTAAAGGTTATGTCGTTAGCTCAGTCCAGGTGTAGGAGTTGTCTCCCTGGGTCCTGTCTCGGTGGAGTCGCTTGTAGGCAGTTGGACTCACAATCTAAAGGTCGTCAGTTCGAATCCCGGGGTGGATGGAAGCTAAGGTGTAAAAAGAGGTTTGCAATTGCCTCAACAATTAAGCCTTCGGACACCTAGTTTCGAGTAGGAATCTCGCAATCGACAACGTCAAGGCAATGCTGTAGAGCGAACAATTTTATTTATTTAGGCCAGATATTTCAAATGTTTAAATAAATAATGCACTTGTTGTACCTTATCCAGTAAAAACACAATGAACTTATTTTGCAGTATGCCGAGAATCGCACTACCTAACACTCGTCAGCCAAATCAACCGTAAATTTTGTTTTTTCTGCTAATCGGTTGTGCTGAAATTAGTCGAGCTAGGTATATGCAACTAACTGTGTAAGGATACCAAGGGTACTGGAAACAGAAAAAAATGAAAATTCAGGCTTAAAATATTTACAAAAAAGTTATTTGATGTTAGATAAGCTTAACTCATAAATCAAACATGACGCAAGGCATTGATTGAACTCAGAACTAAAAAAAAGTAAAAATGTCAAAAAAAAAAACAAATTACAAAACGTGCCGGACTTTTCAAGAGGGGGTTGCGTGACAATGTGTGGCATAGGGGGGAGGGGGTTATTTTTTGCTGATTTTAGTGTGCCATACTTTATGGACGCCGCATACTAAAAACAATGTTATTATCTTTGTTAAATAAATTAGGGGGGTGGGGTGGGAGGGGGGTTGTAATGGTGGGTGGGGCCTTAAATATTGTGAAATATTTCATGGACGACCCCTTTGATCAGTATCCATTGCAATTAAAAGCATTTGGGAGGTGCTGTGCAACCGCAAAGTAACCAAAAGTACCGTGCGCCTCCATTTATACAGTTGAAAAACTGAAAATGACAAAAAATCGAAAATCCCTAGGTGAAATATTTTCTAGGTCACAGATATCGAAAAGGGACCCCCTGAGCTACCTTTCCACGAAAAAACATTTTAGGTACATTCAATTTCAATAATAATTACCTTCCGCCATGGCGTGCCGAGGTTTGCGGCAGAACTCTCCTCGAAAGATGACCTTTTGTCCAACGACGCCGTAGCCTTTGGTCCGCAGCATGTCACGATTATCGAAGCTGACCTCATCCAAAAACACCAGGTTGAACAGGTCCCACGGAATTGAAAGCAGCTCGAGGACGTACCGGACAATTTCATCTTCACGTATCTGGATCGCCCGGCGTTCTATGGTCTTCCAGGACATTCCAGCTTCGTGCAATACGGCCCAAACGGAAGACACACTGATCGAAATTTTGAACTTTCGTTGGAACATTGACTGAGCTTCATCAAGAAACAGAATCGGATATCGATTGTAAAGCTCAACCAACCATGTCCGCATTTCCACTCCAAACTTTTTGTAAACCTGGGCCCGCTTCTTCCGGCTAACAGCTCCGGTTTGGTCGAATTTAGTAAACCACTCGGTTATCGTCGACGGTGCCTTGCCATAAATTTCTGCCAATCTTTTCTTAGACATTCCCAAGAAAAAATGTCCATACAAAGCATGGTAAACAGTATTAGCACTGGCGTGTTGTCGTCGAACGTTTTGGATGATGATGTTAGCCATTTCTGCAAAAAATGTATTTTGTTATTTTTTTTCATTAAATAATCAAGCAGAAGTTGTGTTCACCCACCGACAGCAATTTTCGTCAATCAAAACAAGATGACCGAAGACAGATGACAACAAACTTGGCTTACACACTGATCGAGAAATACCAAATTTAGTTTGACAGAAAAACGGCGGAGAGAAAAATTGCGGCGAGAGTGGAAATCGCTTGGTTCGATTTAGTGCCAGAGCGACAATATGTACGTAATTTGAGATCAAAATAATCTGTTGTGTAAATTTTATTAGACTTCTCCCTTAGGGTGGCCGTCTTACCCCCATCTCCCCTACCTGGTTATTTATTGAAATAAGATTTCATCCCACATAATCATTAGCAAATTAGACAAATATTGAATGTACACAACTGTAGGAAACTGTTGTATAATCTTAAATAAAAAAAAATGTATACGGTGAATTTGTGTGCTAGCCCACAGGACAGAGCAAGAACGACACGCAATACAGGTCAGAATGGAATTCCCGCAGAGCTAGCAGGAAATTGCAATTGATCTTGTAAGTAACACTTAAGAAAAAGTTTACGATACATTATCGTGTTAAAAATTATGAATTAACATAAATAAAACTCTCGTGAAGCATGACAAAGGAGGAGGATTTCTGGAAAGTATAAAACTGAAAAATGTAAGAAAAAAAAAGAATTGAAAAAAAACATCAATTATTCAGATGAAACTGGCTCACAATATAAAAATCGGTTTAATATAATCAATCTTTCAAACCATAAGGCTGATTTTGGGGTTTTTGCTGGATGGCACTATTTCGCTACCGAACATGGCAAAAGCTCGAGAACCCATGAGAATTATTTCATATATTACAGCCAGCTCTACATTTGTTCTCGCTACAAGTGAAAGAAGAAATAAAAGAAATAATTTGATAATGTGGGAAGAAATGAGTTATTAGGAAAAATATGAAAATAATAGAAAAATGATAAATGTTTGAAAATTGTATTGTGAAAACTCTATAGCATTAGCAAATAAATATTAAAAGTTCAAATTTTACTTGATATGCTTCAATGACAGGAATCAGGAAAGCAGTGCATTAAAATTACCCTATAAATATTCCCTAAACAAAAAAATAGATTGTTCAAGGTATTTATTATCTCAAAAACGTATAAAATTATAAAAATAATTCATCTTACAGAACACCAGGTAATAATTTTTGAACAGCACGACTGAGCGCTTCTAGCAGATGCGGCGAGTGTAGCTGATGTAGGTAATCTCAAATACTTAAAACTTTAAAACTCGATATCTCTGGAACGTGTAACTGTTGTCTTGCGCGGCCTTAGAGTTACATGCTACCAGGCAAGGGCATCGAAGCATAAAACTCAGTGAGGGTTGTGGGAGGTCCGAATGACTCCCAATTTCTCTCAAGGGTCGGCATGCGCTCATGCTCACGAGGCAGGAAAACACAATGTGTCGCTTCAAGGTAAACTCCTCGGTTTATTCTTGTTGACGTCACTTTATTCACGGCTATCTCCTCTACCTGTCCTTTCCCTAACCCACTTCCTTACTGGCTATCTCCTACCTTTTCACTCTCTTCTGTTCCGTGGGTGGTACTTCTCTTCGGGGCCCCTCAGCTACGCCTGCCGCTGCTCTGCTTCCGGATCTCCGGAACCGACCTCCAGCCTTCTCGTTCTGCTGCTCGCTGGCCTGGGGGTGGACGTTGAACTCGCCGGCGTCCCGGCGTCGTTGTGGTTGCTGCTGCAGTCTTCGCTGACCCCTTCGTGTGCCTGCCCTAGCGCCCTCGAGTGTGGTGACGGACTCGAGCTTCCACGTCACCGAAGCTCTGTGGGACTTGCCCGGTTTCCGGCGCTGGATTGTCGTGGTAGGGCAGGTCTTCGGTGTGGCTTGTGGTTCGGGGGTTTCCAAAATGGAGGACGCAGACGACCTAGCGATGTCAGCTGGTCACTGCTCGTCGATACTGCAATTGACGACGGTAGACGGTGACGCTCGAAGTCACGGATGATGGATGAAACCACGACCGAACCGGGGGATGTTCCGTAGCGAAGCTACGCGAACTTTAGTCCTAGACTAAGGGGTTCTGTGGATGAGATGAGGGGGGGGGGGGGAATTGTAATGGCGGTCCTCTCTGGTTTGGTCACTCGCGGCACGGATCAGGGTTGTTCGCGGGGATTTACCTGGAGTTCCTGGAGTTCTCGCTTCTCCCAGTCTCCTCTGTCCTCCGTGAAGTCCTTTGACCGCTTCCTGGCACTGGCACTTCACAACACTCCGTCGAGCTGTAGTCGAAGCTACGACGGCTTTCGCGACTTATCGCACTTCAATACACCGGGCAAATGGCCGATGAACATCCGGGCCTCATCCCGCAAACCTCTGATCCGGTGAATCCTGGAAAACCCATCATCATCATCAGTTTCGCCACCCCCAATGGCCGCCCATTCGTTGATCCTCGGCCCTCTGGTGGTGGCTAGCAGAACTGCTCCTCTTTATAGGCGCTTTAGTACGGAAATGGCTGCGTCCGTACACGGGAGACATAAATCGACTCGTCTCACTATCCACGAACACACGCACTCCCCTGCCTCTGTGTCACCGAAATTCTCCCACAACACACCCACTGGTTACAAACGAAGCATATTCCTTTCTGTCGATATGTGATTCTTATGTAAAATTGGCCGGGGAATACGATGGTGAGGTCATATTTAAAAAAATAAATAGGGCTGTTTTGAGATACGGCCATTTATAGTTTTCAACTGCGCAGTACAGGTAGAAAACATATTTTAATCTAAATTTTGATCATGGAAATGGATTCTACGTCCAATTTCCTTCAAAATTGAGTCTAAGACCGACCCTCTTAGATTTGTGGTTCCTGAGTTATCTTCGTTTGAACATAGGGGTTTTGCTCAAAAATCGCAAAAAGGTCGATTTTTTGGGAGGGTACAAAAATTGAGGGGGTGGTCCGATTTGGATGAAATTCGGGATTTTTGCATGTTTTGATAGTCTCAACAATTCTGCCAAATTTGAGAAAAATCGGAGATGGTAATTTTCAAATGCTGTTCCGCTTCAGATGGAATGACCCATATGCCATAAGGCTTTCAATTTTATTTTCAATTGTGTTTTTATTAGAGTTTAACAGTTCTGCTCCAGGATGTTACATTTGCAATTCAGAGATTTGGAGAACCTTTCAACTGAGCCTTTGCAGGGAGGATACATATTTCTAGGTTTAGATTTTGCTAATTGGGTGTTCTTTTAGGGAAAATAATAAGGCTTTCTTGTCAGAAATTTACCAAAGTATGTTTACATTACAGCTGGGGGTTTGTTTGCATCAGGTTTCCTATTGCGCGTATTCCCGAAAATGACACGCGGCACACCAGCCTCGAAACGACGCGCCGCACTTTCGGCAAATGCGCGCTGTAAATTCCCATACTGCGCGTTTTGTTTTTGTTGATCTTCTTCTTCGAATTGCATGGCATTGTTGCCGGGTATGTTTTTTATTGCACCAAAAGTGCAGAAAATCGCTGGCAACAATGTCTGCGGCACATTCTGAAATGCCGCGCGGCGTGTACCTTAGAGAGAAACGGACAATATATCTTTCTATCAAATGTTTTTTGTCAGGTGACTTCAAGCTGATTTTTTTACTGGCCGCCCGATATGTCAGCCAACATACTTCGCAGGGCTGTGACAGCTCGAGCTCGATCATTTGGTACGTTCGTTTGAAGAGCCGGTGCGGCACTGAGTGCCAGTTTCGGTTCAATCGAACGTCATTTGTCAGTGTGCGTGGAACTCGCATGAAACTGAAAAAATATCGCGTGTAGCACTAGAGTTTCAGTTCCAAGATGGCGATGAAACTCGTGCGGAACTAGCGTGAGTTTCTTCAAAGAAACACTTTGACAGCTCTGAGTGCGGCACTCAGAGTGGAACTAGCCATCAAACGAACGTACCAATTGTTTGCATCAGGACACTGTGACAAGAAGTTCGTAATTTAAAGTTTTTTTTTATTGAAATAACTTTTTATTGGCAGCAATGCAAATACATTTTACAATAACATGACTATCTATTCTCTACTATCCTACGGTGGCTCAAACAGACTCAAAAATATCTCCCCTCACTCAACAACTTGTTATTTTACATTACTACCTAGAATACATTCAAAAAATGTTTGAAGTGCTTTTTGAAAATTCCTTCGCCAAACGTCTGCCAACAATACGCTAAACTTTCAACAGTTAACCACAACGCTGCTTTCAATTTTATATTTTGATCATTGAAATCACACCACAAAACTTCTTCTGCATCTTTAACTTTTAATTTTAATTTGTTAATTACTATATTATTTAACCAAGTCCAAATTATTTTTGAATGTACACAGTCTTTAAACCTGTGTTCTACAGTATCCTGGGCACCACACAATTCGCAAAAAGGTGATTCTGCTCCCTTACTCCATGACGAAATAATTTTGACTTGCATGAATTATATCTCGTGAGGCCATAAATAAATAAGATTTCACTGTAGGTGACAAGAAGTTCTTGTTGGTATTCTCAAAAAGTGTATTACACTGCAAGTGGGGATTTTCTTTTTGTTTTTTTAATTCAATCTTCTTACTTTTAATAAAATAATCATATAATTTCTTACTAGTGTTCAAATGATATTCATTTTTCAGAACATCCGCTTCTTGGAGCCACTCTCTTGTATTTCGCGTTAAATTTTTGTTAACTAATTGGTTTATCATGAACGTATCAAGTTCATCTGACTTACCAAATAATATGTTTTTAATAAAAAGTGATTTTGTTTTACATTATACGTCTAAAAGAGCAATGCCTCTTTTCAAAACAGGTAAATATAATTCATTTCTTTCAACTTTGTAAAAATGTCCTTTCCATAAAAACTTTCCGCGGTCCATAGCAAAGAAGCCAAATGTTTATTATCTGGAGGAAATACCTGCGCTACATACCATAGTTTGGATAAAATGTATGTGTTTAGCACTTAAACTTTCCGGAATAAATTCAATCTTCTGGAATATTGTTGTAATAAGCTGATATCAATTAATTTTATAATTCCGTTATAATTTTGATCGATCGTGTTATCAAAACTTTGTGAAAATGTGCTCCTAAATTTTTTAAATCATCTACTTCTCTAATTTGTTGAGGGCCAATCATGCAACTGTTGAATCTTAAAAACTGTGATTTGAACTTGTTAAGTTTAATCTTTGAATACAAACTGTAATAATGAACAAGTTGCAGTATAATATCAAACTCGCCATCATTTTTAACAAAAATGTTGATGTCATCTGCATATGCTACTACTTTAAGAAATCTGTTATCAATTAACACACCATTAATATTCTGATCAATCATTCTAATAAGCGGTTCTATATAAAAAGCAGAAAGCGCCATACTAAGAGGACACCCTTGCCTCACTGAGCTTAAAATTTGGAACGGCTCCATCAAAAAACCATTGAAAAAAACGGTTGAGGTTGCATTTTTGTAGAGTTTTTTCAGACATTTAATTAATTCATCAGGAAATCAATTTTCTTCAACACCTTCCAAAGAAAATCATGATCTACGCGATCAAACGCTTTTTCAAGATCAAGACTTAAAATTGCTCCTTTAAACTATTCGCTTTTACTAAAATATTTCTCAATAAACGTGAATTTGTAATGCAGGTTTTATCTTCTACACAAGCTGCTTGTTCCGCACCCAAAACGTTTTTCATCATGGGTTGTATCCGGTTCCACAATATTTTAGTGAACAATTTGTAATCAGTGTTCAGCATACTAATAGGACGTTTGTTTTGTAAATCAAATTTATCTCCTACTTTAGGGATGAGAGTTATCACCCCCGCTGTAAACAACGCAGATGAATATTCCTCATTGACTAAATAACCGTTAAACAAATTTAAAAGTTAAACAACAATAAAAATCGTAACTTAGGCCATCTGGTCCTGGTGCACTTCTGCTAGAAGCATTTTTTAAAGCATATTCAATTTCATAAATTTCTATTGGTCTGTTTAGATGGATTTTGTCATTGTTTTCAAGTTTTTTATTTAAAAATCCTAGAACCGTTTCTGCATCAGTATTGTTAATGTGCTGATTTTGAAACTTTTGAGAGTAGTGGTGATAAATTTCATTCTTCAATTTTTTAATATCAGATGTTATCTCATCATTAATTCTAAGTTTAATCAGATTGGATGTTGAAGAACGGTTAATAAAAGATGTAACTTGAAACAGTGATAGTTTTTCATCGGCATGCAATGTTTCCGCTTTTAATTTGAATTTAATTTTACTCAAACGCCGTTGTTCGAGTTCCATTAAATTGGATTTCTGTTCTAACGGTTCTGTACTATTTCATTTAAGGACCCAAGGTAGGCCGGGAAGTTGTGTTGTTCTTCTTCCGTGCTACATTTTTGAACATGTTGCGCAACATTTTGATTGACGTAATGATGTTACGAATACATAAACAGCACATTCACGTTTCCCATGCTTTAAGCTAAAATAGTTTCTTACAATGATTGAAAACAATTTTCATTATACAGAAATGCTTATAACATTTGTTACTAATTATCAATACAATCAGCAAGATAATGACATCAAAATTTGAATACTTTTTTTCAAATAATTTCACCAGACATTTTCAAAAACAGCTCGTACTTCATTACTCGACATTTAGGTTATTTGGTTTGAGTTCAGCTTATTGGTAACTAATTAAAAATTCTCAATGTTCTACCAATGCCATATCGGCCATCATTTCAGATTACCAATAATCGGATAAACCAAATTGATTCGATTCTGCGAAGTGAAATTCTGACAACGATTTCGAGTTCGGTGGTGTAGTGATAAGCGTGGTTGCTTCTCACCCAGATAGCCTGGGTTTGATCCTAGTCGGCTCAGTTGCATTTTTCGAGACGAGATTTGTCTGATCACGCCTTCCGTCGGATGGGGAGTAAATGTAGGTCGCGGCCTAACCCAGGGGCAGTCCAGGTTTAGAAATCGTTTGGATTGACTCACAGATTCAAGCCTTCGGACACCCAGTTTCGAGTAGGACTGACCCTTAGGACAAAGTTTCACGCAAATCTACGAGGGGTCGGGGCAACTGCTGTGTGAGTTGGCGGAGAATTACCCATAAAGAAATTTTGGATAAAGTAATTTCTTGATGATTTAAACATAGAAAAATTCTAATGAAAATAAATGTGATGAGAATGTTTCGCATAAAGAGGGTAAAAAAGCAAAATAAATGCGTTACGTAATAAAAGAACGCTCCCTAATGAACTGATGAACTATTGAACTAATTCAGTTTCTTTTTAGTTGATTTTCTAATTTCTAGTCTAGGATATCTTCTAATCTCCATACGGAGAAAAAAGAGTTACCAAAATCGTGAATGAAAATGGGAACCACGAACAAAGTGTTCAAATTTCACGGTACGTTTTTCAAAATCGTACCATGGGATTTGAACATTTTGTTCGAGGTTCCCATTTTCATGAACGCTTTTTCACGATTTTGGGAACTCTTTTTTCTCCGTGCATCAGTAGTAAATGTACGCATATCGATAAATATTTGAAATAAAATAAAAACTTACGTTGATTATTATGCAAGATCGCAATTCGGTAAACGGTTGCAATAAAACAAGCAAATACAAATAACTACACTCAAATTACGACGGTTTGACAACATTTTTTGTCACTCAAATTGACACTTTTCAGATTGACACTCTTTTTAACTGAAAAAAGTATGGTTTGATAATAATAGTGAGTTCCGTGTAAAAAGTGAAAGTTCGTTACTTTTTAGTTTTGTTTGACTTAGTCCAACCAACGGGGTACAAACTAAAAAGTGTCAAACAAAATAGTGACCAACCACCGGAGGTGTACTATCATGCTCGCTTGATACAACACAAATACTATCATACGCTGCGCAGCACAGCAGCGACAGCACGCTTGTTGATGCCACAAAGAGATTCATAGGGTAATTGTTATATAAGTGAACTATGTAGAGTTGATTTATTTTATTTCAACAAGAAGATATATTTACAAAATATTTGTTATTGTTGGGAAAGTAATTGTAAAATATTAGGCTAAAATTTGTATAGCAAAAATTCTCGAAATATATTGTTCAATATCTTGTATTATATGATTTCACATCAAGCATAATGTAAAATTGTTTTTGTTTATTCCAGCAAATTTTAAAGCCACAAACAAACTCATAGAAAATGAATGTTTGTTATATGAGAAACATAAGTAACATTACCCTATCGCTCTCGGCGTGGATCCTTGCTATAGTTTGTTTGTGCTGCTGCGTGCATCTAAACACACACAACAATGTGTTTTGTTGCACGAACCAACACGAACTTCGAACATACGTGCATGCTACAAAATGCTGGGTGATTTGAAAACATTGACTAATATTATTGTTTTAATACATCTAATCGTTATGCTAGGTTTCCAATCATGTAAAAAAATCGCCGTTCAGAGAGTAATGATCGAAAATGCTTGTTTCTTGAGGCTCACAGTGTTGTATGAGGTCCCCTATTATACCAAAAGTTTATGCTCCTCGATAAATTTGAAAGAAAATAATATTGTTTTGTTTATGTGGAGGTAAAATATATTTTCCTGTTTGGCAAAGATCCAAATTAGGGATGGCAAAATAATAATAAGAATTTGAATTTCAAGCCGCGATTTGAAAAATGTAAATCAATGATATTCGTAAAATGCTCTGTAACTCTGTAATATCTAGCGATGAAAACTTTACTTTAAAAAATCTAACAAACATGCAACATGCATTTTGCACTTTGTAATTTCACTTATATTTAAAATATGTTGAAATAAGCTAAAACCAAAAAATCAACACAGAAAAATGAATTTTGATTATTCCCATTTTGTTTTTGTTTATTTTTTTATATTCACAGATTTCAACTATAACAAATGTATTGTTCAGTTGTTGGCTGAAACTTTTTTGGTGGATTCGGTATGCCCAAAGAAGCCATTTTGCATCATTAGTTTGTCCATATTATTTTTCATACAAATTTGTCAGCTGTTCATACAAAAATGATAGCTGAAAGTTCAAAAATCTGTATCTCTTGAAGGAATTTTTTTAATCGATTTGGTGTCTTCGGTAAAGTTTTAGGTATGGATAAGGACTACACTGAAAAAAATGACACACGGTAATTTTTTTTGCTGATTTTTAGTTTCACTTTTTGTCACTAAAATTTGGGTTCCAAAAAACACTATTTTATTTTTTTTTATTTTCTGATATGTTTTAGAGTACATCAAATGCCAACTTTTCAGAAAATTTCCAGAATGGGCAAAAAATCTTAGACCGAGATATGAATTTTTGATTATTTGAACTTTTTTGATACGACCCTTAGTTGTTGAGATGTTGCCATACAAAATTTAAAAATTGGAAAATTGATGTTTTCTAAGTCTTACTCTGTTTGAGTGACCCACCATTTTCTAATGTTGATATCTCAGCAACTAATGCTCCGATTTTCAATGTTAAAATGTGAAACATTCGTGAAATTTTCCGATCTTTTCGAAAACAAAATTTTCATTTTTTTTTCAAATCAAGACTAACATTTCAAAAGGGCGTAATATTGTATGTTTGGCCTTTCTAAAATAATAGTCTTGATTTGAAAAAAATGAAAACTTTTTTTTCGAAAAGATCAGAAAATTTCACGAATGTTTCACATTTTAACATTGAAAATTGGAGCCATTAGAAAATTGTGGGTTGTTTGGGTGAGACTTAGAAAACATCAATTTTCTTATTTTTAAATCTTTGTATGGCAATATCTCAGCAACTAAAGATCGTTTCAACAAAGTTCAAAAAAGCAAAATATTGAGAATTTTCTCAGATTTTAGAATTTTTTTTCAAAAGTGGGCAAACATGTGCACTAATTTAAAAAAATGAAAACTGCGACTATCTTCAAAAAAGTTACATAAAAATGAATATAACTTGAAAACGGTGCACTTTATCAAAATTTCACTGGAGTGCTTTTTGATTGCAAATTTGATTTTACATCGAAAAAGGGAGTTAAAAATTTTTGCGACCAATATTTCGATTTTTTTGAAAAAATCAGTATTGATTCAAAAATTCATAACTCGATCAAAAATTTTTTGCACAACCTGCAAATTTCTGAAAAGTTGGCATTTGGTGTCCCCTAAAACGTATTACCCACTGAGAATTTTGGCTCGAGCCTCGAGTCGATCTGGCTCGAGATCGAGCCTGAATCGAGTCGAGGCTCGAGCCAAAATTCTCAGTGGGAGAAAATAAAAAAAAAAAAAATAGTGTTTTTTGCAAATGTAGTTTTAGTGACAAAAAGTGAAATTAAAAATCACCATAATTTTTTTTACCGTGTATCATATTTTTTCAGTATAGTCCATATCCATACCTAAAACTTTTCCGTAGACACCAAATCGATCAAAAAATTCCCTCAAAAGATACAGATTTTTGAACTTTCAGCTATCATTTTTGTATGGACAGCTGCCAAATTTGTATGGAAAATTATATGGACAAACTAATGATGCAAAATGGCTTTTTTGGGCATAGGCACCAAAAAAGTTTCAGCCGGATTAAAAAATACAAAAAAAAAATCGAATAACCGTAATCTCAGAGAATTGCTCAATAATTGTTTCTTTTCGAGTAGAAAAGTTCAGATCATTTTCCCTCTTTTTAATCAAATTTGAATAACTTGAAAACATAAAAAAGTGATGTTTCAAATATTTTTGGCTTAGACTCTTTAAATTTTGAAGCAAATAAATATATTTATATCTTACTCTCTTGGTTTCGTGAGCAGCAAAGAATAATATTGTTAATAACTGTTAAAATCATTTAGTTTAAATAATCAAACAAATTTCCAGTTGTTACTTGTATTGTTTTGCCCATACGCTTCAAAATCAGAAAAGTGTAAAACACTCACCAATTTTATTTTTTTTAAACCTCATTTCCCTCAAAGAGAGCTTAACATGCAAAATTTAATCCTATAAATATATACCTTCTCTCGAGAAGTTATCAATTGATCTCAGTTGGAAGGTTTCCAAATCACTCAATTTAAAATGATGTCTGGAAGATAGTCAAATACTCAACAATAGTTAAATGGAGTAAAAATGCAACCGACAAGATTCAAACCACACAGCACACAAAAAGAGGACTGCGCCTTAGCCCACACGGCTATCAGACCGTCGAAGAGTGGGGAGGAAGAACGTCAATATGAGCTTGGCATCTTGGTCAAGTAGGTAATATTATATAAAATTTTAAATATTAATCATTTATTTATTTTAAACCCCAAGCTTATAACACGCAGCTGTTTTTTGAAAAAATGCAAAACTTCATAGATTTTTTCAAATTGAAAACCATTTTATTTCAAAAAAATGCTCTGCCCCGGTTCACATAATTGTCCCATATGCATTTTAATCAATTTTGCGTTATTGATGCAGCTTGTTTAAAAATAAAAAATAACTAAAATATGCAGTGTTCTAGAAAACCGGAGGAAATCCTTTTGTGTGGGACAAAGTTGCCTTGCATTTTTCTCAGCTTGCTGTTTTTGAATAAGGGACATTTATGCGAATATGGGAAGGCTGCTCGTTTGCAAAAAGTCACATGATTTTTTTAGATATATTTTTGCTATATTTCACGAGTTTTCTCACCGTTCAAAAATGCATGAACGCAAAAATATGTATAAGAGTAGTTCTCTACGATTTCGCAGTTTTTTTTATTTAAATGAAACTTTATCCATGCATCATTTGATTTTCCATACAAGTCTCCATACAGTTTTGGGAGCTGGTCATACAAAATGGGTATGTAAATGTATATCTTGAGAAGGAGTTTTTATCGATTTGTTGTCTTCGGGAAAGTTGTAGGTTATGATTATCACTAAAAGTAAAATTTCCAAAATACGTATTTTTAAATTTTCGATTTTTTTATATGTTTTCGGGGACTTTAAAAGAGATCTTCTGAGCCATAGTGCGTGATGGTGCAAAAACAGGTTAAGGAAAAAATAATTATAATTAATTAATTATTGAATTATCAAATTTGCAACCGAAAAGTACTTTTCAATTCTCAATGAATGTCTCATTGATGACTACTTTACCCTAAAGTACTTTTTGATTGCCAATTTGATTTTGCTTTTGAAATGATTTTTAATAATTATTTTGTCCAGGTTTTCGATATTCAAAAATATATATATATATCTCCAAAACCAGATTTTTGCACCATCGCGCACTATGGCTTAGAAATTGTCTTTATTAGTCCCCTAAAACTTTAAAAAAATATAAAAAAATACGTATTTTGGGAATTTTACTTTTCGTGATAAAAATTTGAATAAACAAAAAATCAAGTTTTCTGAAAAGTCCTAATCATAACCTACAACTTTGCCGAAGATACCAAATCGATCAGAAAATCCCTTCTCAAGATACAGAATTTCATACATTTAAATACCCTTTTGTTTGACCAGCCCCCAAAATTGTATGGAGATTGGCATGAAAAAGGAATGATGCAAAATTGCTTCTTTTGACATAGAGTTTCATCCAAATAAAAAAATTACAAAGAAAAGTCGATTTGCGAAATCGTAGGGAACCGCTCATAAACTAAATTTTTGAAAAAATAAAGACTTGCTTTTGTTAAAAATTAATGGAAAGGAAAAGCGAAAAAAAAAAACATTTTCCTAATTGTTTTTAACTATATATGTTTGAAAATATTCTAACGCTGACAGAAATACATTTTAAAATTATTTTTGATAAATTTAATCGATGATGCAATTTTCCCCATTAGTCTTCTGTATTTTTTATCATTCGATGAAATCGTTAGGCTCCAAATGATTATTTCGGACGAATAAACTTCATCAAAACGTCCATTGCGCGAAACAACATTTAGTAAAAAAATCCCGCTGAAAAATTATGAATGTATTAAAAAATATATAATTTTTCAATCAATAAATCAACTTCTTGTCTGAAAGTAAGTTTCTTGAAACATTCAGTTTTTCTTTATTTTATTATTTTTTTTTTTTATTTTGAAAAATACATCAAAACAACTTTTACTCAAAAGATTTTGGTTGTCGATTTTGAACAGAGGTATAATGTTTCGTGGGGGGGAGGTGGGGGGTATGCTCGAAATTATCTTCAATCCAGCCAATAATAATATGAAACCAAATAGGTCAGAAGCAATTTTTTCAGAGTTTATTACGCTTTCCTTTAAAAATGTTTTAAAAAAATTAGGGGCCAGCGAATTATTATTATTTTATTCTTTTATATTTTAAAATCGTGGCTTGAAATATTACTTTTTATTCTACTTCCCCTCTCCCCAGTCACGATATATTCTAGCAAAGCTGATTCTACCAGAATCATGCTAGAATCGTGGAACAATTATGCTTGAATGCTGTAAGAATTTCCAGCTCTGTGAGAACTATGCTAGAACTCTGCTAGAATTTCGTGACTGGGTCCCTTTGCAATCTTTACTTGTGTCGAGGGACATAAACTTCTAAATAATATTTACATCAGCCTAATACACTTTTATAAAATTTCTTGATTTAGGCATCTTCATTTTGTCCCTAGACAACTCATCGATCAGACACTTTGTTCTGAAGATATATCCTCATTTCTTAGAAAATTTTATAAAAAAAATGTTCAAAAAAAAATTATTGCAAAACTTATTGCAAACATTTTCAAGATAACTCTTAATATTTTTTTGTACGAGAAGCAAATAGTTTATGTAAAGGTCATTTCCGTATACTAAAGACTTCAACTGGTTTTCTAAACATATTTAATGTTTAGAAAATCTTAAAAGTTATGAAATGCATGCATCATCCCGCATCCGTTTGCAACATAACAAGCAAGCACACTTCACTACCACCACGATTCATGCCCGTTTGGCCCAGCACAACTACTATCATGCGCAGCAAAAACAAACGTGGTACACCCCCCGCGGAAAGGAAATAGAGTAATACTCAAACCGATGACTTCTTTTACAAAATATTGATTTGAGTTCTAAAGCTTTATTGAAATACAATATTGAACTTTTTTGTTTTATACGCACAGCAATAAAATCTAATCAAATTTGGGAAAGAATCGATGATGAAATGAGCAGATTTCAACGAAAAATGAAATATAAAATCGTAATCAATTGTACACAAATTTCATAAAACTAAAAAAACGAGCAAAACTATTTAGTAAAATGAATAAGATGTTTGTAAAAGTTACCAGTCATAAATTGGTTACAGTGAATACCCTATTGCTGTCTGCACGGCTGCTTGCTTGCTGCTTGCTTGCTTTGTTGTTGTTGTAGCGTACAACGTATGTATGCCACGCGCGTGTTGCACGCGTGTTGCATGATGTCGAATGGTTTGAAAATATTGAAAATATTTATTTAGAAAATTGCTTCTAATTACCATACTAAGCCTCAAACCCAATGAAACTAAACGCCGTTCCAGAGGGAATTGACTTGCGAAGCTTGCTTGTACTTGATTTGGGCTCTCGGTATGGCATTGTGCCTCCACGCTTTACCAGAAGTTCGTCAAATCCACAAATTTTTATAAAATGTTAAGTTTTGGTAAAATATGAGAACTCCATATTCAACTTATCAATCTCAATCGTGGTGGAAAATCTTCGTTAGACATCCCCCAAGAGAACAAATTATAAATTAGATTGATAGGTGTTGTAGTTTTCGAGAAATTACCATTTTAGTAAAAAAAAAAATTGGGGGCCATTTTCGGCTACCTTGCGTCCTTAAACAATTATAGTAGAAACTTTTCTCTCGTGCCGACTGTTGATTTGAAAGAAAATTTTCTTTTTAAAAAGTGATTTTGCATTACTTTTAAAAACGGTATTCCACCAAAAATTTAAATTTGAATAAGAGTTTCTCAGTTTCAATTCAGTATACCGTAAACTGGGGTCAATCGGGACACATGGGGCGAATTGGGACAGCAGTTTTAACCATGTTGGAACACAATATTTTGATTTTTCTGGTTGGTTTCGGTTAGAACAGACTCAGGCCAACAAAATATGTAGGGGAGAGTGGGGAGACTTGATCCCCGGGGACACTTGATCCCAAGCCTGTATCTCGTCAGCATGTGGGTAAAACAATTAGCTTTGTTCTAGAAAGTTGTGCAAAATTAACTAAAACTCATTGTAGAAAACAAAGAAAAAATTTTAAAAATGTTTAGATTGAGTTACACACATTTTTCTAAAACGAGCTGCAAAAACTTCCAAGAGATCTTTTTGCTTTTTTAATATGCATGGAAAACACTAAAAAATATTCAAAAAATATTTTTATTTGTGAATTGTTTGATAAACTTATCAACTCCAAAACCCTTACGCATTTGATGTTAAATTTATCGTCATACTATTTTTACAATCAATTGTTTAAAAAGTGCGTTTAGGGAGACTTGATCCCTGCATTTTTACAGTCACTGGAATCAGCCTCAAGATTAATTAATTGGGCTGGGTTTTCATACATAGTTTCCTTTAGTATAGTTGTACATAACTTACTGCAGTTTGAACCTTCTTTCAAAAGTTTTGTAAACAAAAATTTCCAGCTTTTGTAAACATGCTTAATTTTGGTCTAAAAAATAATATTTTAAGGTTTTAATTATTTTACATACTAAACTTGTTATATTTTGAACACAAACGTACAGGTTTTATGTGAAATTGCTGTAACTTATAGAAAATTAAAAGTTTGGATGAATAAGAAACGTTTTGCTTAAGATTTCTTCAAAATGTTGAAAGGGGGATCAAGTTACCCTAACATTTTGAAAATGCCGGTTTAAAATATTTTTTTAAAACGCTTGGCATGATTCGAAGAGTTCATCTGATGAAATACCCTTATTAGCCAAACATAGATGAATGTTTAAGCTTTCAATTCATGCAAAAAGTTTAATGTTTTGTGAGAAATTGACAGAGTTATGTGCGATACAAAAAAAGGGGATCAAGTCTCCCCACTCTCCCCTACATCCATTTCCTTATTTAAAAGCTTTAAGTGCTCTATAAACTGCTGTCCCTATTCAGACTGTAGTCCCGATTCACCCCAGATTACGGTACTTTTTTTTTTTAAATTTGTCTATTATGTCTGGGTCATTTAGTAAAAAAGAATTAATTTTCCAGTATCCACGTCCATAAAAATTCATAAATTGATGACCAATTTCAAGTTTTAAAACTCCGCTGTGGTGATCCGAAACAGCAAAAGCAATAGTTTCTACAGATCTTACATTTTCTGCAAATTCTTTTGAAGCATAGTTGCGATCTAACCTAGATTTTGAGTTTCCTCGAACAAAAGTAAATATTCTATTTTTATTGTTATTAAATTCAATATCAATCAAAGTTAACGATGAAGTCATATTTTTAAGTCCGTTACTCACATTTTTTATGGAACTGTTTGAATCGTTTTTGTCAATTATGCAATTAAAATCTCCCAGCAATACATTTTCTTTAGTTTCTGATAAATGAACTAAAATATCTTCTGTGAACAGATTATCTCTTTCTTTTTTAAATTTGGATCCCGAGTGTGCATAGATATTAATAAAATTTATTCCATCAATTTCTGCAGATTATCCTGCCATTGCTATTCATAATGACGTTTGAATAGTCAATATTGTTTCGAACTAAAATTCCAGTTCCTTTTCCATCTACACTTATGTTAACAAGTGCAGTGTGGGAAGATAAAAAATTAAAATTTCCAACAGCAACTTCTTGAATAAATGTAAAATCGAGGTCGTTATTCCAAACGAAATCTTTAAACAAATCTTCCACTGTCCCCTTGATGGCTTCGTTCCCCATCAACTGCTCGCCGTCGATAATCATCCCATCGTGTCCCGATCGTTCTGCTTCAGCAGCCGAAGTCTCCTTCGGCGTCGCTACCGTCGCCGTCGTATCACGGTTACGACACGACTGCCATCCACAAGTTTTTAGCGCGTGGCATTTGAAAAGGTCGTATGCGCATCGGACATAAATTACATAAATAAAAACTTTTCTCCGTTTTTTTTCTATAGAAAGATTTATGTTTAATCTCAAATTTGAACTAGGGGAACAGCATATAATTCCATCGAGAACTTAATGTCGGCATATCAGCACTTTGGTGTTCAGTTACAGCTAGTTTAAAGCTTTTTCGACAGAAATTTAGTTTAGTATTCTAAAAGCGTAATTCATTTTAATACAACAGACATGAAATATCAAACAAATTTCATTTAGTTTCAAGGAAACTGAAGCTATTATGTATTTATTTCATACGACCTTTTCAAAAACCATACGTAAACAATATTGACAGCGCCTCTGGTGGGGACTTCAGGAAACTGCATGCGTGTCAAATCCCTGCGTCGCATCCACCGGCTTATTCGGCGTCTCCGTTGTGGTACTGGCGTCTCCATCGGAACTTCCGCTGGTGTTAGTGTTACAAATGGATTGTTTGCTGGTGTACTGGTCTTCGCTGAGCTTGCGCCATCTCCCTCTTGCAGATTCATTGGCATCTTGGGTCGTGCTGGTGGTGATGTAAGCGGAAGCGTTGTCATGGTGAGCGTGTTGTCTGGCTCGATCGTACTGCTGTTTGCGGTCGCCAAATTTGCTGTTACGCTACTGTACGAACGCTGACCACCAGTTTCAGCGTTGACCCTGAGACTGGCCAGCTTAGGGCATTCGACCTTCACGTGCCCTTCAGCTTTGCAGAAGAAGCAACGATTTTTCAATCCGTCTTAATACACCCTTGCTCGGAAATGGGCGATGTACATGTTGGCTGTTATCTCTTTCTCTACCTCCATGTAAACGCCACGAATGCCGCTGAACACGTGGTAGCCCAGGTCTTGAGGATACTTCTCCCGTACGTGTTGCCGAATCTTCCCGAACTTACTCAGCGATTTACTTTTCCTTCGTCTCCGGTGGCAGGTTGAAAAGCCGGATGTATTTGAACTGCCTGCTGGCCAACTCCAGTTGCACCGGTGACCTTGACCCATCATCGAACCGGAACCAATACTGATCCTCTACCGAGTTACAGAACCTGTTGTAGCTGTTCTCGTCCATAAACTTGATGAAGAATTTCTGGTCGTTTTCATCTTTGTACACCGAATGGATGTCAGTGGCTGGTATCTTAACACCGGTTGACATGAACTTCAAGACCTCGAGGTAGGACGGCACCTTGGCACCGGTCGCAAACAGGATCTTCAGCGTGTTCTTTCGAGTCTCCATTTTGATCTTTCCGTTGGTTTAATTCCGCTTTGTTAGAAAGAGATAGATGGGTAACACACCCTGTGTGCACCATCAATAATCTGCTGGTACGCGCACACTTCGAGAAACGTAACTTTACTCTCCGAAGTCCAAGAGCGAACTGAAGGTTAAAATATTTTTTTTTTCACTGGGCCTAGAGAGCCTTGTGGCAACCATGGCTGCATGAAACAAAATTATTCAATCGAGCCCGATGAGCGCGATTTGGTGTGATTTGGCCCTATGAGTGAAAATAACCGCCATGAAGGGAAGATGAGCAAGAATGGAGGAATTTGATGAGATTTGGTGCGATTTGATATAAATCGCGGAGTGTCATCCCCCTCGCGTGGTTCAAAATTTTAGTACGTTCATGACTAATTCGAGGTCAAACAATTAACCTACCTGTTAACGTTGTATCGAGAATAACATGCGGCATTCTATTTGTATTCAATGCCTCACTGTATTTCGAGCATACTAAAACAAAAAAAAGATCAATTATTTTTTAAATATATTTAAAATATAGCTTGGATTTTGAAAACACACCCTTTTTTACACCATCTCGGTGAAAAATGTAGAACTGAGTAGGACAGACTGTAGGACTACCATCTTGTTCGACGCAGTCAGATAGTGGTCCTACCATCGCTCTACCGTAGGACAACTATCGCACTGTTTTGAAACAGTTTCGTTAGACAGTCGAGCTTCGAACTGTCAAAATAAGGCTGACAGTGTACGTGTTACAGTAGTCCTACATCGTACTACTTTTTATATAGGATGTCTAGCGCCTGTCGGGCTGTTTTTGGGGGTTGGTTTGTGTATTTTTGAAATGAGAAAACAATGCCGGTTTGTTTTTTTTTAAATATCTTACTACAATTTAACACTTTATTACACTTTTTCTTGGGCAGCATAAGCGATCACCACTGTAGATCAAAACCAAGGTGTTTTCACTGGTTCCTCGCTTCCGTGCTTTATCTGGAACTCTACCCTGTTAATTGAAAATTATTATGACATATTGTTATGTAAATTCACTGTACAAATGCATATACTTACATTCGAAACCGGAATTTGTTTGCAAATTTAGTTGCCAGGACCTGCACGAACACATTTTGAACAAACACTTTTTCTCAACTGTCAATGGCAGAAGAACGAGAGAAAAATAGTCGAATCAAATTGGAAAGAAAACAAAGCATGCCGTCTCTTTCACTCTAACCAGTGCAATACAAACGTCAAAACTGATCGACTTGATCGACGCTAGACATTCGATGTCCAGTTATCCACCTTTATTTCTGGGATGTTTGTGATTTTATGCATTATTGTTTCAGTCTTTTTCATTAGCATTAGCATTTTTGGACGCCCTATCCACGGATGGCTCCACAACGCTTATCCCACTGTTTGGATATACCATATCTTCATCTTTTGATGAGTGTGTAATACAGCCCAGGGCATAAGGGGTCCTCGCCGGGTCCAAGCTATCCTTTGGGGAACGGAAGGAATGTTAGTAAACATCTATCTAAAGTGCGCAAGGATCCCTGCGTCACCTTAGTGGTATAGATGTTTGTAGGGAGGTTTTGGACTCAATGTTAGTAGACAGGTAAGACCCTAGGATATACCTCGAAAGGTATTGCGGGTGATATGTAAGTTTGTTTAATTGTTTGGGGTTTTTTTTGCTAAATTAGCATTTTTGTTAGATTGTTGTATTTAAACTCATTCAGCCGGCTTCAGAGTGCACATAATAAGATTTAAAGTTTTCATTTTAACTATCCTAAACTATATCTTTTGAAATCTAACTGGTTTTGTATTTTATCCTGTAAGTAATTTACACATTGATTTATCAATATTTTAAAGTGTTGTAAATTTATAGTCTGGTCTGAATATTGAAGCGATTCTTGATTTATTTTGTTTATAAAAGAAAAGAACAGAAATTCGAAGGAAATCGATACGACAAGTGAGAGCTTTCATTTTTTAAAGGATTAAAATGGATGAAAATATACATCTTTGTGCATGTTTCTATTGTGAAATTGTTTCAAGAACACGAATATGATAAAATTATCACCAGAAAACGGGATCTAAGGGGTCCCCCGAGCAAAAATTTACAACAAAAAAATTCACTGAAAGTAAAAGTGTCTATTTAATATGTTAACCCGTATAGGCCTGGGTGAAATTGGAATCACTAAAATGACCATAACTCAGCGAAAACTCAACCAATTTGCATACTTCTTTATTCGTTGGACTCGTTAGAATGTCTATTTTCCGAAAATGACCCGCAGAATCCGGAAATGTTCCGGTGGCAGGAGATATTCCGGTGGGTCACTGGGTCAAACAGGGTAAAAAATGGCAATTTTTGGGTCCCGCAATATTTTGTTAATAGAAATCTTGGAAAAACACATTTTTTCATGTTACGATCTTTGTTATACCAACAGACAATACTGACCATGGATTTTGCACCACCGGGGATGTTCCGGATTGAAGGGGCAGGTTTCCTACCCCGGGGGAACCGGTCAAGGGACGGTTAGAAATAAAACTATTTCTATCATGGCAATATGGGTGTCAAAGTTCATCATTTTCAAAAACAAGCTCATCCATGATCCCCAAAACCACTTTTGGATCGATCTGGCCACTTTGGGACCGGTTCCCGGTACTCCGGTGGAACCCGGAATATGGCAAATTATGGGATTATTTCTGAATAATTTTTGACAGGGCAATATTGATGTCAAAGTTCATCATTTTCAAAACAAAGCTCATTTATGATCCCAAAAACCACTTTTGGACCGATCTGGCCACTTCGGAACCGGTTCCCGGTACTCCGGTGGAACCGGAATAAGGCAAATTATGGGATTATTTCTGAATATTTTTTGACAGGGCAATATGGATGTCAAAGTTCATCATTTTCAAAATCAAGCTCATCTGAGATCCCCAAAACCACTTTTGGACCGATCTGGCCACTTTGGGACCGGTTCCCGGTACTCCGGTGGAACCCGGAATATGGCAAATTATGAGATTATTTCTAAATAATTTTTGACAGGGCAATATGGATGTCAAAGTTCATCATTTTCAAAATCAAGCTCATTCATGATCCCCAAAACCACTTTTGGACCAATCTGGCCACTTTGGAACCGGTTCCCGGTACTCCGGTAAAACCCGGAATAAGGCAAATTACGGGATTATTTCTGAACAATTTTTGACAGGGCAATATGGATGCCAAAGTTCATCATTCCCAAAATCAAGCTCATCCATGATCATCAAAACCGCTTTTGAACCGATCTGACCGCTTTAGGACCGGTTCCCGGTACTCCGGTAAACCCGGAATAAGGCAAATTATGGGATTATTTCTGAATAAATTTGACAGGGCAATATGGATGTCAAAGTTCATCATTTTCAAAATTAAGCTCATCCATGATTACGGATTACGGAATTACGGAATTATGTCTGAACAATTTTTGGCAGGGCAATATGGATGTCAAAGTTCATAATTTTCACAATCAAGCTCATCCATGATCCCCAAAACCACTTTTGGATCGATCAGGCCACTTTGGGACCGGTTCCCGGTACTCCGGTGGAACTCGGAATAAGGCAAATCACGGGATTATTTCTGAACAATTTTTGACAGGGCAATATGGGTGTCAAAGTTCATCATTTTCAAAATAAAGCTCATCCATGATCCCCAAAACCACTTTTGGATCGAAAATTGTTCAGAAATAATCCCGTAATTGCCATATTCCGGGTTCCACCGGAGTACCGGGAACCGGTCCCAAAGTGGCCAAATCGGTCCAAAAGTGATTTTGGAAATCATGGATGAGCTTGATTTTGAAAATGATGAACTTTGACATCCATATTGCCCTGCCTAAAATTGCTCAGAAATAATCCCATAATTTGCCATATTCCGAATTCCACCGGAGTACCAAGAACCGGTCCCAAAGTGGCCAGATCGGTTCAAAAGTGGTTTTTGGAATCATAGATGAGTTTGATTTTGAAAATGATGAACTTTGAAATCCTTATTGCCCTGTCAAAAAATATTCAGAAATAATCCCATAATTTGCCTTATTCCGGGTTCCACCGGAGAACCGGGAACCGGTCCCAAAGTTTCCAGATCGGTCCAAAAGTGGTTTTGGGGATCATGGATGAGCTTGAGTTCCACCGGAGTACCGGGAACCGGTCCCAAAGTGGCCAGATCGGTCCAAAAGTGGTTTTGGGGATCTCGGATTAGCTTGATTTTGAAAATGATGAACTTTGACATCCATATTGCCCTGTCAAAAATTATTCATAAATAATCCCGTAATTTGCCATATTCCGAGTTCCACCGGAGTACCGGGAACCGGTCCCAAAGTGGCCAGATCGGTCCAAAAGTGGTTTTGGGGATCTCGGATAAGCTTGATTTCGAAAATGATGAACTTTGACATCCATATGGCCCTGTCAAAAATTATTCAGAAATAATCCCGTAATTTGCCATATTCCTAGTTCCACCGGAGTACTGGGAACCGGTCCCAAAGTGGCCAGATCGGTCCAAAAGTGGTTTTGGGGATCATGGATGAGCTTGATTTTGAAAATGATGAACTTTGACACCCATATTGCCATGATAGAAATAGTTTTATTTCTGACCGTCCCTTGACTGGTTTCCAAGGGGTAGGGAACCTGCCCGCTCAAACCGGAACATCCCCGGTGGTGCAAAATCCATGGTCAGTATTGTCTGTTGGTAGAACAAATATCGTAACATGAAAAAATGTGTTTTTCCAAGATTTCTATTAACAAAATAGTGCGGGACCCAAAAATGGCCATTTTTTACCCTGTTTGACCCAGTGACCCACCGGAATATCTCCGGCCACCGGAACATTTCCGGGTTCTGCGGGTCATTTTCGGAAAATAGACATTCTAACGAGTCCAACGAATAAAGAAGTATGCAAATTGGTTGAGTTTTCGCTGAGTTATGGTCATTTTAGTGATTCCAATTTCACCCAGGCCTATACTGCCTTACCCAAAGCGTTCTCAGTCTCAGATCCCGAGCAGGGGTAAATAACACGGGAATACCAAATTTTGGTATTACTTGGGCAAATAACAGGGACCAAAATGTGCCCTTGGTTGCCCAGTAATAGATGGTAAAATACCATGAAACCATACCAAAGTCTTGTATGTGGAAGGGCACAACAATACCAAACCATGTTATTCCAAGGGTAAAATAATACCTCAAAATAAAACCATTTCAATACCAAGTTGAGGTCTTCTGGATTTTTGAACATTGCTTCAATACCAAAACTTGGTATTGCCATGGTTTTATTTTTAGGTATTCCCGCGCCCTTGGAAAATCAGATTTTGGTATTCCTGTGGTCTTCCACATACATGATTTTGGTATGATTTCATGATATTTTACCATCTATTACTGGGCAACCAAGGGCACATTTTGGTCCCTGTTATTTGCCCAAGTAACACCAAAATTTGGTATTTTCATACCATTTTTAGTGCAACAGTTGCAGTTAGTGAAAAAACGGAAATGAACCATATGCAACAGCCAAATCTACTCACCTGATGATTCCATGTTGTTCTTAGTGATATTCTTCACCACATCGAATGCATTTGTCATTGATGAACGGCCTGTGCTTGAAGTTCTTGAAGATTCTAAAAATAAACAGAATTGAAAAATAAGTGTTATTAAAATGAAACTGGATTGAAATTCACCAAAATTCAATAATCTGTCGATTAACTCGTTTTTCAAAGTATTTGGTTATCCCAACTTAGAGAAATTTCAACGTTTTTTTAAACAAATCTTAGTGGGTATATACAAAAAAAATTAAAATCAGCTGTAACATTGTTGGGTTTCAAGTCATTTTAGCGCAAAATTAATTATCTCATCAAAATTTATAAAAACAAAAATCCGGTTTTCAATGAAAGCATTCGCTTTGAGATATCATTTTAGCGCAAAATTAATTAGTTTCAGAGGATTTTGATAAAACACTTTAATACCAAAATAATACCAAAATGTGTCATCCTGACTTAGAAAATTTTCCACGATTTCAAGTAATTTCTTTAGGGGGTATATCAAAAATGTTTGAAATCAAGTTTGAAATTTCCAGTTTTCAATGCTTTGAGACAAGCGCAAAAATTAATTATTTTGACTTAATGGTAAAAAAATTCCCATAGTTTCAAAGGAATTTTATAAGGAAATTAAAATAAAATCAAGTTTGAAATTTCCGGTTTTCATTCGCTTTGAGACATCATTTTAGCGCAAAATTAATTATTTTGACATAATGGTAAAAATTTTCCCATAGTTTCAGAGGAATTTGATAAAACACTTTTATACCAAAATAATACCAAAATGTGCCATCTTGACTTAGAAAATTTTCCACAATTTCAAGTAATTTCTTTAGGGGGTATATCAAAAATGTTTAAAATCAAGTTTGAAATTTCCGGTTTTCAATGAAAGCATTCGCTCTGAGACAGCATTTTAGCGCAAAATAATTATTTTGTCAAAATTGGTCAAAAATTTCACATAGTTTCAGAGGAATTTGATAAAACACTAATACCAAAATTTTGTATTGATACCAGAGAAAGGTATTATTACGCATTTCCCTTGTTATTTACCCATGCTCGGGGCTGTAGTGAGATATAGATGTCGCCCCACTGGTTCCTACAGGTCTGGGGACAGCATGGATTCACTCGGATAAAAACAGGTGTGTAGGGGATGTCCAATGAACACATCCCAGAAGGAAATAGGGTTGTCCGTTTTATCCCCAAGGTTCGCATTGGATCGAGATTTGATCAAATTAAGTTCTGCAAAGTTCTAGAATCATCTAGACATCCTAACAAATCTCTGGAAAGAAGAATCATCTTGATCTTGATTGGTTGAGTTATGCCCGAGAACCATTGAGTTGAAGTTACCGTTCCTACTTTTTTGGAGCCTTGGGCGTTGGAATGTTAAGAAATGTTTTGTTGTAAACCAATAATAATTTGCTGCATGCAAAAATATTTTGGTTGATACGACGAAAAAAAAATGTTCAAAATTATTGTCCAGCCTGTTTATTACAGAACATTCCACAATATTTCAGCTGAAAACAACAATTTTTTAGTTAATTTTCTGAAAAAAAATATTCTAGCAGTCGATTGCTAGAATTTTTTTCGGCCATTTTACCAACAAAAATGCCAATTCCAACTATTTTTTAGTTACTTTTAGTTACTGGTGGTCAGCAATTTCGGGTTAACAAAATCAACAATCGATTATTGAAAAAAAGCTGTGTAAAAAATTAACCCATATTTTTAGTTAAATTAACCAAGATTTTCTTAGATTTGCCCTGGCCGGTCTCTCCGTGCAGTTATTGATCAGCGCGCCTGAGTGCTTCTAGCAGAAGCGGCGAATGAAGCTTATGTAGGTAATCCTAAATAACGTCATGATTTGAATTCCCGGACGCTTCGAAACCCGGACACTTCATCTTGTTTTATCATTTATTTGGATATAAGTTCGCATTATGAATGTTCGCATATGAATGTCAAAACTGTGTTATCTGATGAATTCCAACATTAACTTTCATTTAAAGTTTGTTTGAACGCTGTAGTTAATGCAAAACAATTAAATACAATAAAATTATAAGTTTACCAAAAATGTAAAACTGGAGTGGCAACTCACCGGACTCGGACCCTACGTTGTGTTTTGTGCGGGAGGATCAGATGGGAGCAACGACGGCGGAAGCAGGTGGTCCAGCAGGAGCAGCAGCAGGTGCAAGAGCAGCAGCAGGTGCAGCGGGAGCAGCAAGTGCAGCAGGAGCAGCAGGTGCAACAGGAGCAGAGCAGCGGCAGCAGGAGCATGGCAGTGGCAACAGCAGGTAAGTAGAACACGCGAAGGTAAGTAAAATCGCACTTTATTTCTCCGATTTCGAACTAATTTTAGTTTTCTTTATTTTCAGCACTTCTGTCTTCAAAAAAGGTTGGATTTGGAATGATGACGAGAGTGACGAGACACATTTGGGTGGCTTGCCTTTGACAGCGCAGCGGTGCCAGAATAGACGTATCCAGTTTGAAATGGCCGCTAGGTGGCCAATGGTGTTAGAAATGACAGCTTCCATGTATTTGAATATGGGAGCTCAGGAAAACTCAATTTTTAAGCAATAAAATGATTATTTATGATAAAAGTATTGATTGATTAGGTGCACAAAATGTGTCTAGAATATTATTAAAATAAAAATTGTTCGAAAAAATTTCAATTGAGATAAGTACACCATTCGATTCAGCAGGAATTTTGGGCACCAAAAATATATAGTTTTCATATGTTAAGTATTTTATTTTAGAAGAAAATTAACAAAAAGTATGCAAATCGAGACATTTAGTATGGGAGCTGTCAAATCTCTCACCATCAGAAAGCACCGTTGAGCTTTCGCTGGATTTGTCTATTGTGGGGCGAAAAATAATAATGCCGGTCAGCACCAGCTGTCGACGGTGCTAACTGCAAATTATAAAGAACTTTTTAAGAAAGACTGGCTGACGCAACAAAAACATTTCACTTAAAATATTTCATAGGCGTTCGAAGCACCGAGTACTTTTGTTAATTTGATTTGGTTAACCGCGGTGGATTTTCTTGAAATAATTCGAACTGTCAAAAATCCACCAAAGGATCTACCGGTGGATACTTTTCTACCACAGTTTTTTGTGTGATCAATGTGGTAGATGCTTTGGTGGATTTTTGACAGTTCGAATTATTTCAAGAAAATCCACCGCGGTTAACCGCAATCAAATTAACAATAGTACTCCGGGAAGGCAAAGCAGAAAGTTATGATTTCGATTTCCTTAAATTCTAGCAAATTTTTACATAAACTATCGATTGTTTTAATGTTAACTGCTTAAAGAATGCCATTCACTAACATTCCAGTCCAAATTTGTGCGATTCATAAGTAAAATCGAGTGTCCGGAATTCGAAGCAAAAGTGTCCGGATTTCGAAACAGCTGTTAGAATTGTTAGGAAAGACATAATTTGCATGCATTTTCTTGAAACTGACTGTTTATACTACGTCCTGATGATATTTCTAAATTTCCAACTTATTACATGATTTTTTGCCAGCTATAACAAAAATGATATGCTACTAAGTGTCCACCCAAGTAACCAGAAGCACTAAATCAAAACTCTAAATCCACTCTAAATAAACTTTCCCGATGCTATGACACTTTAAATAGCCTTTCCCAATGTTTCGAAACATTTATAGTTTGAAACATTATTACCTACTGTATAATGACATATAGAACAGCCAATTAAAGTTTCAAAGCATTTAGCTCAATAATGTTTCGAAGCATTAATGGTAAGCTTTATATATCAATGTAAAGTGAGCTTTTAAAGTTACATCACACTTTGACATTTCTTCAAATGTTTCAAAACACTAACTCAACATTAGTGAGGGCAAAGAAAGTTTGGCAGTATTTGGTGGTATTTTTGGTGATGCAGGAAAAATCGTTTGGAGGAGGTCCAGGTTTTGCTCGGACGAGATCGTGTTCGGAGTGGCATACGTCTACGGCAGCTTCAACGATACCTTCATCCACGTTACGGATCTTTTGGGCAAGTAACTATCTGGCGGAGCACCGGGGCGGCATTAAGGTCAAGGCTGATCATGACGAGGCTCGCCCTACGCTGCTATGTGGCCGCTTTGTACGTCGGCGGAAAGTGTAAGTCCCTCGGAATCACCGCGCTGCACATGAAGCTGCGTGCCGCCGGCGAAAACTGCACCAAGACCGCGGGACCGGGTGCGCAATCAGTGCTCCGTGCCCTGGCCCGTTCGTCGATGAATATTGTGAAGATTGACAATATTTTGTAAAGGTTTGAAGTGTATTGATTAATAAATACTTTGTTTCAACCTGTCTAGTGTATTTTTTTTTCATGCAACTAACTGAAGGAAGACTCTATCGACAAGAATCATACGTGTAAACATATTTCAGGACGGACGAGACGGTTGGCGCAGGGCATCTAGGTGGAACATCTCAGAACATCAAATCAACACGCAGTTTAGAATCTCGAATGAAGCACAACACAGCAAAAAAACACAAACAAGCTTTCAAAAACCGTCATCCCAGCGTGAAAAGCACTCTCCCAAGAGAGAGAGAGCTGCGCGCAAAGCTTTTTTTTCTATTTCAAGTACTGTCGGTAAGGTAGTATTTTGACGTTTTACCGCGGCATAACTTTATATCAACTCTACCCGTCGCCACTCAATTTTACCTCCATGCGTATAAAGTGAATATAAAGTTTTGAGACTCTGTATGCATACTTTATATGTTGTTATAGAGGGGATTTAAAGCTACCATATACAGTCCCACGGTTACTTGGGCAGATTTCAAATCATGACGTAACTCAAAACTTTAAAATTCGATATCTCAGGAACGAAACATATTGTCGCTCTGGCACTAAATCGAAACAAGCGATTTCCACGCTCGCCGCACTTTTTCTCTCCGCCTTTTTCTGTCAAGCTTAATTTGGTATTATTCGATCAGTGTGTAAGCCAAGTCTGTTGTGATTACTCCATCTTGTTTTGACTGACTAAAATTATTGTCGGCGGTTTTTGGCTAATCTAATTAAAAACAAAATGAAATATGTACTATTTTTACTTGCATTAATGGCCAACATCATCATCCAAAATCTCCGACGGTAACACGCAAGCACTGATACTTTTTAGTTAGACAGAAAATGCGGAGAGAAATCGCTCGTTTCGGTTTGGTGCCAGATCGCCAAATTGTTTTTCAATGACGACCACGCGTTCAACACAACATCACGTTGCACTCAGAATCAGAGCTGATCAGTTTGCGGAGCGTAGTGTCAGATGAGTCGCCGCCAAAAAATCGATTTATTTCCGAAACCCCAATATTCATTTCTGTCGATGAGTGTTTCTGAAGTAAAGTTTGGGAATAGGATAGTGAGGTCAAATAAAAATAAGTTGGGGTGTTTTGAGATACGGCCATTTAAAGTTTTCAATTGCGCAAAACAAGTAGAAAAAATAAATTTATCAAATTTCCTTCAAAATTGAGTCTAAAACCGACCTTCTAACATTTGTGGTTCCTTAGCTATCGCCGTTTGAAACTAGGAGGTTCGCTCAAAAATCGCCAAAAAGTCGATGTTTTGGAGAGGTACAAAAATGGAGGGGGTGGGAATATATTTTTTTTTTTTGATATTTGAAAATACTAGGCCAATAGCATTTTATGTTTTTTATAACAAGATTTGTTATTCGTCGTTATGATTTTTTGTTATTGGATTGTTATTGTAATAACAGACTAATAAAATTTTTAGTTATTATCAAACATATCTTTTTTTTATTTTTTTTTATTAGCAACTAATCCGATCAGTTGGACACGCAAAAAATAAGGCATATTTGAATCGACAAAACGTTTTGTTGATTTGAAAATGAAGATTTTTGTTAAATCAACGCTAAACGTCAAAGCAGCTTTTTCCAAACAACAAAAGACTTTTGTGGAATTGAGAAAATCGAGGTTTGTTTCAACGCATTTTTTGTTGATTATATTCACCAAAATGTTGTTGATTCAAACCTCGTACAGGCTGATTCTACAAAACATTTATCTGCGTTGAGGTATTCTTCCATAACAAAAAATGTTATTCCCAAGTTGTTTTTGCTTTCAGCCAATATCAGACCAATAACAAATTTTGTTATGATAACATAAACTCACGGTCCCCCACAGACCGTTAGGGTAGGGTAGTCATCAATGAGACACTTTTGGTTTTCAACTTTCAAAGATTTTTCTAATTTTTTCATCAGCATGTTTTAATGAGCTTTTTGCTGCATTTTCTTTTTTTAATGTGTTCTAACATTGACCAAAATATGAGATCGATCCGACATCTACAGCCAGAGTTATTCAACTGTGTTATTGTAGACGTACTTGGCAGGAACAATGAGACAGCTGGGGAACAATGAGACACACTACGAAAATCAAGATTTTTCTAGTAAAACATCATGTTTTTGTATTGTTCCATTGCAGGTAACTTGCCTTGAACATTTTAGAGCAATTTTGCCAACATGAAACTTTAATTAACAAAAGTTATACTAAAAAGTATTTAAATTTTGTAAAATTCGTATATTTATACCAAATAACTTTGTATTTTTGGTTTTTGGTGAAAGATTTCCATAGATTTTGAAAAGTTTAATGAAGAAAAATCAAAGTGTCTCATTGTTACCCATGAGCTAAAATGAGTGGGGAACAATGAGACAGTCCTGGATACTGGGTATATTCTAAATTTTGGCCAAACCTAATGAAAGGACATTGTAGCCCAACTCAATCCCTATGGAACGTCGAAAGAAATTTGAAGAAATATTAGTTTTGGTGTTAATGGCAGCCTACGAGCGAAAAAGTAATTTTTGTCCATAATTTACTTTTACACCCCAGAATCAAACATTTATGAATAACTTTTCAAGGGAGCGTCCATAACCAAAGCCACTATAATGGCAGACGTGTATCCAGTAGACACACCTTTCCCACAAATATGAGCCTGATTGGTTGAAACTACGACTTGTGAGAGCCATTTTATCATTGTTCCCCGTGTCTCATTGATGACTACTCTACCCTATTATGAAAAAAAAATCCACCCAAACCAATGATTGGACATGGTTCCTGGGACCATTTTGCACCTCTGGGCCGAGTTTCAAAATATTTGCTGGCACAAATTTTGAATACGGTCAGTTTTAGTGTTTTGAGTAGCAATTAAGGGGAAATTGCATGTAAAATGTGTAGGAAAAGATCACTGCCCATAATTGAAAATTCGGCTATTATGCCAAATCAAGTATTCCGAGAAAAACGCGTTTTAGTGTTTGTCATAAAATCTCCGTCAAGGCAATTTCCCATAAGAGTGGCATATTAGCCGATTGGTTTTTCGCATCGGCAGCCAAGTCTAAACACTATTTCAGTCAAATTCAAGTTCCAGAAGATGCGTTGGAACATCCTCTACCACCTGGTGCAAAAATCTCGTTTTAGCTAAAAGTGGATATTAGCCGTTTTTTCAATGGTGGGCAGATCAAAGTTTCAATGTTTTAATTCCAAAACATTACTGGTCATGGTTTTAAATTGTACTAACATGTAGCAAAATGATATACAAACGATTTACAGCACTGACTTAGCCGGATTAAGCCTAAATCAAGTGACTTTAGTATATTATTTACAAGTTTATACCTTAATATTAAAAAAAAGTCCTATATAAAGAAATTTCAAGTCAAGGAAAACTAGATTGCACAAAAATAATTTAAAATGGGGTGACTTTGAGCCAAGGGGTGACATTGTACCAAATTTTACGATTTTATAATTGCCAGATGGCTTAACAACAAGCTCGATAAGCTTGAATACTTACTTACTTTACTTTATCAGCAACAGGTCTATCGACCCAACGCTGAACTAATCGAAGATTTCCAGGATGCTCGATCTTGGGCCGCTCGTCTCCAGTCGCCCACAATGTTGGCCGCTCTTGCATCTTCGTCGACTGCACACAGCCAACGCGTACGAGGCCTTCCACGAAGTCGACGACCCCGTCCAGGTTCGCTACTGAATATCGTTTTAGCCGCCCGCTCGTCCGACATTCTGGCTACATGTCCAGCCCACTTCAGCCTGTCGTGCTTGATGACTTTTACGATATCAGCATGTTTGTAGTCTTGGTACAGCTCGAAGTTCATGCGCCTGCGCCACCGGTCTCCTACTTGCTTGCCGCCGAAGATAGAACGCAGGATTCTCCGCTCGAAGACCCCAAGTGCTCTCTGGTCAGCCTCCTTTAGCGTCCACGACTCGTGACCGTAAAGAGCTACAGGGAGTATCAAGGTCCTGTACAGCGTGATTTTCGTAGGCGTCCTTAGGCTGCGGGACCTTAGCTGGCTACGAAGACCGTAGAAGGCCCTGTTTGCAGCACTAATCCGCCGTTTCACTTCGCAGCTCACATCGTTGTCGCACGTCACGAGTGTACCAAGATATACAAATTCATCCACCACCTCATATCTTTCTCCATCTATTTCCACCTCCGAAACACCATCACCTGCACTGCCACGCGCTCTGCCAGCGACCAGATACTTGGTCTTGGCAGTGTTGATGGTCAGTCCGATTTTCGCAGCTTCCCGCTTGAAAGGGACGAACGCCTCCTCCACTGAACGACGGTCGATACCAATGATGTCGATGTCGTCAGCGTATCAAGCAGCATGTGCGATTTAGTGATGAGTGTTCCGTTTCTTTGCACGCCTGCCCTTCGAGCAGCACCCTCCAACGCTATGATGAACAGTAAGTTCGAGAGAGCATCGCCCTGCTTCAATCCATCCAACGTAACGAAAGCTTCAGATGTCTCGTTGGCTATTCGCACGCTTGATTTTGCTCCGTCGAGCGTTGCACGAATCAGTCTTATAAGCTTCGCCGGAAAGCCGTGTTCTACCATAATCTTCCAAAGTTCGTTTCTTTTGACCGAATCGTACGCCGCTTTGAAGTCGATGAACAAATGGTGTGTTTGCAGGTTGTACTCCCGGAACTTGTCGAGGATTTGTCGCAGAGTGAACATCTGATCCGTCGTTGACCGACCCGCTCGAAAACCGCACTGGTATTCGCCGACAAAGGTCTCGGTCATCGGTCTCAGCTTGCTCCACAGGATGCGGGAGAGTACTTTGTACGCTGCGTTGAGGATTGTGATGCCTCGATAGTTGGCACAATCGAGTCTTTGCCCTTTCTTGTAGATTGGGGTGACGAGCCCGTCTAACCAGTCGGTCGGAAGCTGTTCTTCGCACCAAATGCGTAGGATGATTTGGTGCAGAATCTCGGTCATCCGCGTACCCCCGTGCTTGAAAAGTTCGGCCGGAAGTCCGTCCTTTCCCGCGGATTTCCCGTTCTTGAGCTCTTTAACAGCCTTAGCTACTTCCTCCAACGTAGGCGGGTCCACAGCTTTTCCATCTTCCTCAACGTGTATCCTGTCCTCGACGATTCCCTCTCGTGCCTCACCGTTCAACAGCTGCTGGAAGTGCTCCTTCCACCTAGCCGCCACCGCAGTCTTGTCTGTCAACAGGTTGCCTTCCGTGTCGTTGCACATCACAGGGAAGGCGTGGTTTTCCTTCTTACACCGTTGACAGTTGCGTAAAACCTCCGCTTATCGTTCGCGTTGTACTGTGCTTCCGCTTCGGCAAGTACCGTTTCGTCGTACTCCCGTTCTTTTCGGCGGTGGATTCGTTTCTCTGCTCTTCGCAACTCACTGTATCGCTCACAGTTTCGGCGCGTACCCTTAACGAGGATACGCTTCCTGGCCTCGTTCTTCTCGTCCGTCACTCGCTGGCACTCCGCATCGAACCACCCTTTGGGTTTGCGTCCTCTGGTCGTGCCGATCACTTCGGTAGCCGTTGTGTTGACGATGCTTTGGAGGGCTCCCCATTGCTCGTCCAGGTTACCCGTAGGCGCGTCCTCGTTGATCCGCTCGTCGAGCTTCCGACTGTACTCTGCAGCAACGTCGCTGCTCGCGAGGCGCTGGACGTTCAACCGCGCTACCCTCGCAGTCCGCGGGGTCAGCACGTTCGACAGCCTAGCTCGGATTTTACACGCTACCAGGAAGTGATCAGAGTCGATGTTCGGTCCTCTGTACGATCGGACGTCCATCACGTCCGAGAAGTGTCGACCATCCACCAAAACGTGATCGATTTGTGTGCACGATTCGCCATTCGGGTGTCGCCAGGTGTGCTTCCGAATGTTCATGCGCGCAAAGAAGGTGCTACAGATAGCCATTCCTCTGGCTGCGGCGAAATTGACCAAACGTAGGCCGTTGTCATTCGTGCGAGGATGAAGGCTCTCCTTGCCGATGACAGGATGGAAGAAGGCTTCCCTTCCGACCTGCGCGTTTGCGTCTCCGATGACTATCTTCACGTCGTGTCTTGGGCACTCTCCATAGGTCTTGTCCAGACGCTCGTAGAAAGCGTCTTTCTCGTCATCGGGCTTGTCGTTCGTCGGAGCGTAGATGTTGATCAGGCTGTAGTTGAAGAATTTGCCCTTTATTCTCAACACGCAGATCCGGTCATTCACCACCTTCCACTTGATGACTCGGTTCTTCTGATCCCCAATCACTACGAAACCGACTCCGTGCATCGCCTTTTCGCCGCCACTGTAGTAGATGTGGTACTTGAAAGAGGTGTTGGCGATGGGGTCCACCGCCGTGAATTCTCGCTCTCCATGACCGGGCCATCGAACTTCCTGGATGGCGGCCACATGCACGTTCAGCTTGTGCAGCTCCCGGGCAAGAAGGCCAGCACGTGCAGGATCTTGGAGAGTTCGAACGTTCCAAGTACCGAGTTTCCAATCGTTGTCCTTTTTACATCGCCTGGTCTGATGCCGATTAATCCGTCCTGAATTTCTTCTTTCGTTTTTCTGAGTTGGTGATTTACTTCGGTATGCCGCCTAACCAGGGCTGCGAATACCTAGTCTCGGGGTGGGGCTGCCACCTTGCAGCTTCCGGGACCCAGCTGCGGTTTTCTCTCGACACCGTAACGGGGGCTTTTTTCTCGAAGCCTAACGGTACAGCTACACCCTCCGAAGAGGGTGGAGCCCCCCTTACCCTGTCAGCATACTACCAAAGTTTCCACCGGGGGTTGGTTACCCGATCTCTGCAATGGTTACTAGTATCCCGGCCAGCACCGCGGGGAGGCCAGGGTATCGGAGTTACAGGACAAGAGGCTAAAGGACCACTTGGTGGGTCTATTTTATACCTACGGTACATAATGTACCTATGGTACGCGTTGTCCAGTCGTTCGCTGACCTTGAATAAGCTTGAATGGCAAATGGAAATCGTTGCAAATATTTTTGCCTTTCTTACTAAAGAAAGGTATAGTGTTTGCTTTTGGCTCCGACTCCACTTCAAGCTTCGTTCTCAAATCATTTCTCGAGAAATATAAATTCGAAAAATTTGCAAAAAATCATGGACGATCGATTTTCGACGCCCGATCGATTGACAATGACAGAAATGGTCTACCTCCAATATCCGAATTTTGGCGCTTAATTTACTGTAGAGCACGCGTGACGTCCGTGTGTGGTAAAAAAGTGCTCAATTTTATGGTAGGGGGTTTCTCAGAGCCCACATTATGGATTTAAGCTCTCTTGGGCGCATTTGAAAGGGGATGTGCTGAAAATGAACCAGTTCCATACCAAATTTGAATTTATCCATTTTTTATGGGGACTCGGAGTGTGTTTTCACCAAATCAGGCGGTTTTCAAATGAAAATTCGGTCGAAAATTGAAGTATTTAAATCGTTTATTTATCCAAAAAATTGCATTTTTCCAGCCCTACATCCTCCCAAATTTTCATCCACGTCGGTAATGTGGTTCTTGATTTACAGCTTGTGGACTAATTCACTGTGAGGGGGGAAAACCCCTAAAAAAGGTAAAAGCCAACATTCACCAAATGCCAAAACTATTCCTTTGGCTTTTATCTAATTTTTTTTTCTCCACATCATAATCTAGACCATACTCGATGATTTGAAACAAATTTGACCTCATTCGGATTTACCGTTCAGATTTTAGAAAATTTCCATTTTTGCCTTTCTTACTAAAGAAAGGTATAGTGTTTGCTTTTGGCTCCGACTCCATTTCATGCTTCGTTCTCAAATCATTTCTCGAGAAATTAAATTCGAAAAATTTGCAAAAAATCATGGACGATCGATTTTTGACGCCCGATCTATTGACAATGACAGAATTGGTCTACCTCCAATATCCGAATTTTGGCGCTTAATTTACTGTAGAGCACGCGTGACGTCCGTGTGTGGTAAAAAAGAGCTCAATTTTGTGGTAGGGGGTTTCTCAGAGCCCACATTATGGATTTAAGCTCTCTTGGGCGCATTTGAAAGGGGATGTGCTGAAAATGAACCAGTTCCATACCAAATTTGAATTTATCCATTTTTTATGGGGACTCGGAGTGTGTTTTCACCAAATCAGGCGGTTTTCAAATGAAAATTCGGTCGAAAATTGAAGTATTTAAATCGTTTATTTATCCAAAAAATTGTATTTTTCCAGCCCTACATCCTCCCAAATTTTCATCCACGTCGGTAATGTGGTTCTTGATTTACAGCTTGTGGACTAATTCACTGTGAGGGGGGAAAACCCCTAAAAAAGGTAAAAGCCAACATTCACCAAATGCCAAAACTATTCCTTTGGCATTTTATCTAATTTTTTTCTCCACATCATAATCTAGACCATACTCGATGATTTGAAACAAATTTGACCTCATTCGGATTTACCGTTCAGATTTTAGAAAATTTCCATTTTTGCCTTTCTTACTAAAGAAAGGTATAGTGTTTGCTTTTGGCTCCGACTCCAATTCAAGCTTCGTTCTCAAATCATTTCTCGAGAAATATAAATTCGAAAAATTTGCAAAAAATCATGGACGATCGATTTTCGTCGCCCGATCGATTGACAATGACAGAATTGGTCTACCTCCAATATCCGAATTTTGGCGCTTAATTTACTGTAGAGCACGCGTGACGTCCGTGTGTGGTAAAAAAGTGCTCAATTTTGTGGTAGGGGGTTTCTCAGAGCCCACATTATGGATTTAAGCTCTCTTGGGCGCATTTGAAAGGGGATGTGCTGAACCTGAACCAGTTCCATACCAAATTTGAATTTATCCATTTTTTATGGGGACTCGGAGTGTGTTTTCACCAAATCAGGCGGTTTTCAAATGAAAATTCGGTCGAAAATTGAGGTATTTAAATCGTTTATTTATCCAAAAAATTGCATTTTTCCAGCCCTACATCCTCCCAAATTTTCATCCACGTCGGTAATGTGGTTCTTGATTTACAGCTTGTGGACTAATTCACTGTGAGGGGGGAAAACCCCTAAAAAAGGTAAAAGCCAACATTCACCAAATGCCAAAACTATTCCTTTGGCATTTTATCTAATAATTTTTCTCCACATCATAATCTAGACCAGCGATTCTCAACGGGGGTACCGGGCCTACTTGATTTACATGGCAGGGGTACCAGCCTAGAAGAAGGTTGAGAATGGCTGATCTAGACCATACTCGATGATTTGAAACAAATTTGACCTCATTCGGATTTACCGTTCAGATTTTAGAAAATTTCCATTTTTGCCTTTCTTACTAAAGAAAGGTATAGTGTTTGCTTTTGGCTCCGACTCCAATTCAAGCTTCGTTCTCAAATCATTTCTCGAGAAATATAAATTCGAAAAATTTGCAAAAAATCATGGACGATCGATTTTCGTCGCCCGATCGATTGACAATGACAGAATTGGTCTACCTCCAATATCCAAATTTTGGCGCTTAATTTACTGTAGAGCACGCGTGACGTCCGTGTGTGGTAAAAAAGTGCTCAATTTTGTGGTAGGGGGTTTCTCAGAGCCCACATTATGGATTTAAGCTCTCTTGGGCGCATTTGAAAGGGGATGTGCTGAACCTGAACCAGTTCCATACCAAATTTGAATTTATCCATTTTTTATGGGGACTCGGAGTGTGTTTTCACCAAATCAGGCGGTTTTCAAATGAAAATTCAGTCGAAAATTGAAGTATTTAAATCGTTTATTTATCCAAAAAATTGCATTTTTCCAGCCCTACATCCTCCCAAATTTTCATCCACGTCGGTAATGTGGTTCTTGATTTACAGCTTGTGGACTAATTCACTGTGAGGGGGGAAAACCCCTAAAAAAGGTAAAAGCCAACATTCACCAAATGCCAAAACTATTCCTTTGGCATTTTATCTAATTATTTTTCTCCACATCATAATCTAGACCATACTCGATGATTTGAAACAAATTTGACCTCATTCGGATTTACCGTTCAGATTTTAGAAAATTTCCATTTTTGCCTTTCTTACTAAAGAAAGGGCAGCGAATGACCAAGAAGGTTAAAGCTGCCAGAAATAAATGAATTAACAACAACAACTAAAGAAAGGTATAGTGTTTGCTTTTGGCTCCGACTCCAATTCAAGCTTCGTTCTCAAATCATTTCTCGAGAAATATAAATTCGAAAAATTTGCAAAAAATCATTCGTCGCCTCGTCGACAAGTTGTCAAGTTGAGCTTCACATGCAGACGCGAGCAATGCTGGCGCGTGATGCTGGCGCGTATAGAGTTTTGATACTAGATTACCCCCTTTTAGTGCAAGTTGCTTTATCGATTGCTCGTTCATCACATATCGCCTATCATTTTTTTCTATGCTAAGCTTCAGTGAACGCAAACTAGACGCAAGCAGCTATCTGTTCTGAAGCCTCATGCTCATTCTTTTGCCTTTCTTTTTTGTTTTGCTCATTCTCTGATCGAACTCTGAGCGAACGAATTTCTGGGAAGCGTCCAAGCTTCCCGCCGGGTCCGGTGGTTCAGTGGTTAGCGTGGTAGCCTCTAAACCCCAGTATGGCCTGGGTTCAATCCCAGACGGACCCGGTGGCATTTTTCGAGACGAGATTTGCCTGACCACGCCTTCTATCGGATGGGGAAGTAAAACGTCGGTCCATTTGCGTAAAAGAGGTTTTGGGTGACTCACCACACATATGTAAAGTCCGGGGCATACTCTGACAAGTCAGTCTTCTCCAACTGGCTACAAAGGATGTCATCTATGTAGGAAATTAATCATGCTAAGGCGAACTCCGGTTTAAGACTAAACTTTATTTCCTACTCGAGTAGACGCAGGCCCTCACAGCCGAGGGCCTACGTGACCTAAAATACTTGGTCAGCAGAATGGGTGCGATCCGATCGTCGGTCATTGGATCGCAGCATTCTGCTGACGCGTTCTTAGAACGAACAGTTGCAACATTGTAGCAACTGTCGTTCTTACTAGGGCGGTATCCACCACACGCCCTTTCTAAATTTTTTAAAAAAAATTATATCTATAGTTTATATTTTTGTTTAATGTTTTAATTTTTTCCTTTTTTCCTTCTGGTTGAATATAATTTCTTCTCTTTTTATTATTTTTTTTTATATATTATTTAATTTGGGTTCTTCTCCTTCTCTCTCCCTTTTTTTTTAAAAAAAAAAATTTTTTTTATTAGAAGTATTTTCTTACTCTGTCCTTAAGGACAGTATCTATTTTATTCTTGATCTGCACTTTCAAATTGGACCCCAGATCTTCGAGGACTTGGTATGGTCCCTCGAATTTTGGTTCCAGTTTGGAAGTGCTTTCGGTTTTGATTAAAATTAAATCGTTTATTTTATAAAGATTCGTGTCAATGTTGTTGTTTTTAATCCGTTTTTGCTTGGATTTCAACAAACTGTCACGCGCTTGGGATTGCGACGTTTGTAATTTAAATTTCAGAATAGCGGAATAGTCGTCTATGTTATAGACCGGACTTATTTCCGTTTCCCCTTGCAACTCAGATGGAATGTTGCATAATTTTCCATACATTAACTCGTACGGTGTTTTATTGGTTGCACTGTGCACAGTTGTATTATAAGCGAACTTATAATACGGCACCCATGCAGACCAATAACCATATGAATTATTGGTTTGGATGCGTAGAAAATTTCCCAGAGCTTTATGGGAATTCTCTAGCGCTCCAATTGTCTCGTGATGATATGCTGTTGAATTGAGTTTATCAATTTTCAGCATATCACACAATTTTGTAAATACGGAGGACATGAATTCTGTGCCTCTATCAGTCAAAATTTGGGTTGGGACACCGTAATTTAAAATTACTGATTCAACAAATGCTTTGGCCACAGAATTTGTTGATTTATCAGCAATTGGTGTCGCGGTCACGAATTTAGTTAAATCGCATTGGGTGGTCAGTATGTACTGATTCCCGTAAGCGTCTGGTATTAAAGGACCTACTATATCCAGAAATATTTTCTCAAACGCACTGTTAGCAGTGCTGGTTATCGTCATAGGAACTTTGGTGCGGAAACTTTTGTTTCTTTGGCACTCGTTACATTTTCTGATAAAATTAGAAATATCTTGATCCAAGGATTTCCAAAAATATCTTTGCTTAATCGTGTTGGTTGTTCTTTTTACACCCGCGTGCCCTGCAGTTGGCAACACGTGGAAGTTGTTTATAATGAGTTTTTGCTCTTTTTTATCGTCTATTTGACGAATTTTTGATCCAATTGTAATTATTGGAGGCATGCCTTCTATTTTTAAGGACTCTATTTGTTCCTTTAGTGTCCGGAATTCAGTCGTATTACTTACGACAAGGCCTTTGATCGGGTTATTTTTTATCAGATTTACCAATCGGGTCATTACTCCCCGTAGGTGAGTTAATGTCGTATTGGGCTTGATGTATAAAATACCCTGGGACTGAACTGTCTCGAGATCAGTTTGGTCAGTTCCCAATTTTATTTGAATGTAATCTACATTCTTGCTCACTTGTGAAGTGGCAGCTTTTATTTTTGTCTGTGCTCTTGTGCACACCATGCTAATTTCAGGCGTAAGCGCCTGGAGATCTTCTATGGAAATACGTGACAACGCGTCCGCCACCACGTTTTCTGATCCCTTTTTATAAAATACATCAAACTTGTACTCTTCCAGTGCTAACCGAAATTTGGTTAGTCTACTTGAAGGGTCAGTTAACGTAAATAAATAAACCAATGGGCGATGGTCTGTGTAGATCTGGAATCTCCTACCATACAAATATGGCCGAAAATGTCGGATTGCCCAGACCAAACCCAAAAGTTCCTTCTCAATCGTACTGTAGTTTAGTTCAGCAGGATTTAGGGCTTTACTAGCAAATGCAATCGGTCTAGCGTTGCTGTTACTCAATACAGCTCCTAACGCTTTTCCAGATGCATCTGTATGTAATGTAAACACGTTTTCGCTCGAAAAATTTGGGTAGTCAAGTACCGGAGGATTAATGAAGCACTCCTTCAAAAACTGAAAAGAGTTTTCGCATTCTTGGGTCCAGTCAAACTCCACTCCCTTTCGAGTCAGTTTATTCAATGGACTGCAAACTTTAGCGAAATTTTTAATGTGCTTTCGGTAATAGTTTGCAAAAGCCACAAATCTCTTGATTTCGTCTGGAGTCTTTGGACTACTCCATTTTTTAATGATTTCAATTTTCGATGGGTCTGGCTTTATCCCTTCTTCGGAAATCATATGTCCCAAATACAATAGTTCTTTTTTTAAAAAATTGCACTTCTTAGGGTTAAGCTTTAAATTAACTTCTCGAAGTCTCTCAAAAATTCGCATTAAATTTTGGTTGTGTTCTCGCAACGTTTTACCATAGACTATAATGTCGTCTAGATAAATTAAACATTTTGTACCATTAAGTCCTGACATAGCAATAGTCATGAATCTGGTAAATTTAGACGGACTGATTTTTAGTCCCATGGGCAGTCTGGTCATTTGATACTGTCCCGATGGTGTAGAAAAAGCTGTTACATGCCTGTCTTCAGGTCTTATTTGGCACTGGTAGTACCCCTGCGACAAGTCAAGGTGTGAGAAATATTTCGCTCCCGCAAGAGCATCTATGATCTCATCAATGTTGGGTAGCGGAAATTTGTCATCTTCCACTACCGTGTTTAGTTTGCGATAGTCTACGACTAAACGCCACTTTTTCTCATCATTAGTACCTTTTTTCGGTACTAACAGAATTGGGCTGTTCCAAGCGGATGTAGCCTTCTCAATGATTTTGTCGTCCATCATTTTCTTTGTTTGAAGCTCAACTTCAGTTTGTTGTGCGTGAGGAAGTCTGTACGGTTTGCAATAAACCGGTTGAGTTCCTTTGGAAATTTTAATTTCGGGGGTATAAACTTTTGTAAAAGTGAGTTTATCCCCTTCAAGTGCAAAAATATCCGAATATTTTACACAAATTTGAAGAAGCTCTTCTGCTTCTTTCAATGGAATATCGTTGAAATTCAATTCTTTTAACAATTTGTCAAATCGCTCTTTGTTAGTTCCGATTTTTGAAGTTTTATCGATTGTGACATAATTCTTGGCTGGTACAATGACCGGTTTCAAATTGTCAACTTTAACGCATTTATTTTTAATATTTATAATTTGAATGGGAATTTTCCCATCAACTGGTGTGGCTATAGCATTTGCAACGAAAACGTGTGGCTGAATCTCTTGCTTCAGAACCACTACATCTTCGATAAATGCTGTTTCCACGTATGTAACTAATTCAGTTCTTGCAGGAATTAAATAGTTTTCACAAAATTTTGGAGCTCTTAACGAGAATTGACCAGTAGCAAAGTCAATCGTTGCTCCAAATTTCTTTAAAAAATTTGTGCCGATTAATCCGGTAACGGATTCAGGCAATTCTTTCACTATGTGAAACATTATTGGATATGAATGTCCTTCATATCTGATAAGCGTATCTACAGTTCCTTGCGTGTGTGTAAGTCCATTAACTCCATGCACGTCGATGACCTGTGATTTATTAATTTTGTTTTTTAATTTCTTGGAGATACACTTCTCATTTAACAGACAGCATGAAGCTCCACTGTCTACTATCAAACGTACTTCTTTATTGTCGAGAATAAATGTTTTGCGGAGGGCCCGGTTTGAGTTATTCGCGAAATAACTCACCCAGGTTGACCTCTTCTCTCCCTTGTGAGGGTTCAGGGGTCGCTTCTTGGGCAACGTGTGCATTTTGTGCACCATGGCCTCCGCGATTTCCTCCGCGTTGTTGTCGATTTCCATTACCGCGGTTCCCGTGGTTGTTACCTCGATTTCCACGGTTGTTACCTCGGTTTCCACGGTTGTTACCTCGGTTTTGACCGCGTCCTTTTCCTCGACCGGAATACTGTCCTGAGGACGCTGCTTGCGCCCACAAGACAGATTCCTGGACAGGGTTGTTCTGTAATTCCAAGGCATGCGAAATTGCTGATGGTAGTGTTTGTGGATTTCTGCTCAGCGTTAGAAACGCTGTGTTTTGGTCTTTTAGACCGCGAATAAAAGTACTAACCGCGATGGGTTGTACTATGGGGTTTGACGCTGCCTCCGTCGGGAAAGTTCCTGAGGAGACGTGGGCAGCAGCCAGTTTGGTAGCTAACTTTTCTACCTCTTGACCAAATTCCGTTATGGTCTTGTTATTTTTCTGACGCCTAGAAATGAGCAGAAACTTACAACAGAGACCACAAAAGACCCGGGGGTCGTTAAAGTGGATTGCTTTTTTTTTACTACAACAGGTCCCGAGACCTTGAAATCGGCAAATGAAATTTTCATAGGACCTTTTCAAATATTCAGCTAGTTTTTTTGGACCTCAACATATTTTTCCTAAAAAGCACAACTAATATCCTTTCTTTTCAATTGTGGCACTCCAAAATTGGTTCAGCCGATCCGAAGAAATGATTTTTTGAAAAATGTGTTTTTTGCGAAAATCGACGAAAAACGCAATTTTATGGATTACCCTATTTCGGATAGGACCACCCTAACCGCCAAACAAAAAAATACGGGTCTAATTATTTGGGCCAAAGAACCCTCACTCCAAATTTGAGCCAAATCGGAGCACTTTTGATTTGGAGACTTCCTGTTTGACGTGGAATGGCTGTAATAAGAAAAGGAGGCAACATTCCTAGAATTTAGGATACTTTTTTTTCAGTGTACAAATAAATTAATTAATATAAAATTCAAGCCTCTAAAAGCAATCTTTATGCGTTTGTTGATACAATGTCACCCCTTGGCTCAAAGTCACCACATTTTAAGTTATTTTTGTGCAATCTAGTTTTCCTTGACATGAATTTTTCTTGATATAGGACTTTTTTTATAATATTGTAACCGTTCAGTTACAAGATCCCTAGTATTTTTAATATGTTAATTTATTTATTTATTATTTAATGTTCTGTTTGGTAAATGTTCAATGTTTTGGGTTACGAGCTAAAGGGAAACACCAATATTGTATAGCGTAGTCCCCCGTCAACAAACACAACAAAATATTGTCTCTTAAGAAAGGGCTCAGTGGGTGCAAGGGGGGTATCCAGTGGGTGCAACTTAAGGGCAAGCTTCGGCGATGGTGGCGGTATTGGGGGATGACGGTTGAGGAGACCGATGACGGATCCTTCGAGGCAGGTTTGACCGCCGTAAATCGGGCATTTCAATCCCGGTGTTCGTGCGAGAAAGTTGAGTGCTTAAGTGAAAGTTTTTTAAAAAGTGAGCCAGCAGAAGACGGAAGAAGGATTCCCGCATCACCCTGCTGTTCGTTCAGGACCTTTTTGATTTCGTCCACCAAGCGTACGCGCCTCACACTCGCACGGGTCGGTCCATGTACATTGAGAGCGGAGGAGCCAGTACATGCACCTAATCGTAATAGGACCTCTCGCTCTGGATCTACTGATCCATAACCCGTAAAGGAGCGTTTTTCTCGGGCAGAAGCCCTAATTATCAAGGAGACCCTTCTCGGAACGACCGTTACGGTGATCCCGTGGTCCGCCCGATCGAGCCAACGAAGGAAGACACCGTATACCTCGACACCAGCCTACGCCATTGCTGGTCAGTACGCGCCATCCGTCCACCATCGCTCAAGCCAGCCCGCGGTTTTCCACGGCCGCCATTGCCACCCAAGAGCACTGGTCGATGTTCCGTGCGCGGCGCTGAAGCGAGCGTGGCCATCCGAGTGGTGCTAGCCCACCAAGAACCCGAGCCAACCGAAGCCGAAGCAGAAGTAGGAGAAGGAGCAGGTTATCAACGGTACGTACCGCAGCAGTTCCAGAACCGCAGCAACCCCCCACAATAGCCCAAATTTCCCCCCCACATCACACACACAGTAGTTTCCGTAGTTTTTAATAAATTTAGTCTTAATTCCGTATTTTTTTCTTTAGTTGTCTTTAATAAAACCCATCCCTTGATAGTTCCCACAAATTGGCTTTATTTTATTTGATCCGCGTTGTCCTCCGTCACCTGAGGTGAGCCGACTCTGTTTTCCTATCCTAGGGGAAGAGTTAGTGTCAAGAGCTTGCCGACATTCCTTGGATACCACATCACTTTCTTATTACTACCTTTTAAATGAGTATCAATATTAAGGTATAAACTTGTTAATAATATACTTAAGTTACTTGACTTAGGCTTAATCCGGCTAAGTCAGTGCTGTAAATCGTTTGTATATCATTTTGCTACATGTTAGTACAATTTAAAACCATGACCAGTAATGTTTTGGAGTTAAAACATTGAAACTTTGATCTTTTCCTACGCATTTTACATGCGATTTCCCCTTAATTTCTACTCAAAATACTAAAACTGACCGTATTCGAAATTTGTGCCGGCAAATATTTTGAAACTCGGCCCAGAGTTGCAAAATGGTCCCAGGAACCATGTACAATCATTGGTTTGGGTGGATTTTTTTTCGTAATAACGGTCTGTGGGGGACCCGTGAAACTGTTATTGAACCTTTTGCAAAAATGAATTTTTCAAGAAGATTCCATCACACTTTCTGTTATTTAAACAGTAACTATTTGTTACTGACATGGCATGAATTTTGTTATTACCGTCTGCCCGGGTAGAACAAACTATGATCGCCGCGTAAGCGAGATAGACAAGCTATGCGCGTGTGGAAGAAAAGGACAAAAGTCCACGAGAGAGGTTTAGAACAAGAGAGAAATCTCTTGATTGAGAGAATTGAAAAATTGTACACGGAGAGACCGGCCGGGGCAAATCTAAGAAAATCTTGGTTAATTTAACTAAAAGTATGGGTTAATTTTGTACACAGCTTTTTTTCAACAATCGATTGTTGATTTTGTTAACCCGAAATTGCTGACCACCAGTAACTAAAATTAACTAAAAAACCCGATTTAATCCCACCTGGGGTGAGATAGAGCCTTTCTTACAAAAGGAAGATAACTGCAGTTGAATTTTTTTTCAAAGAAATAGCAAAATAAAGAATGGTTCATTCATTAATCAATTCAAAACTCAACCTGATTTTTCATATAACTGAAAAGCCATTTTTTGTCCAATTTGCCACGGCCGGGTGTAAGCTGTGCTCACACACAAGCATTTTCGATTTTTAAATCAGAACAAATTATTTTTGAGGCAGAGAATTAGCTCACAATTTGCGATGTTCGTAATGTTTTCTGCCTATCGCGAAATTGTTCGTATTCACTGAGTGTTATTTTCACTTTTCAAAATATCAAAAATTAACGAGAAATCAAAATAATTCCGTCTTGCTCCAGAGCGTTATAGTGGTTACAAAATTACTGGCAGAAAGTGTTTCCACACCCGAGAATTTGCCGTGTTGTAAACGATGTAACGGTAAAGCCGCTTAAAAGGTCTTGAAAGCTTTGAAACGCCTACTGGAATTCACTAAACTGACATTTAGGCGTTAGGCAAAATTGAGAGCTTTTAAAGACGCCAAAATATTATGTAGTATGCATTTAGGCGTTTTTGGGATTGGGAAGCATACTGCGACTGAGCGCTCGGTGAGACTTCACTACGACAAACGCAAATGTACCGAGTGAGCCAACTTGGCTCATACGTGTTTTGGTGCGCTGGTACGATGAACCAAAATACTAACACACAAAAAGACTCGTACCGAAGCTAGAAAACAAAACCCGCGATGTGCGTTGTCACTGGCGCATGGGAAGCTTGAACGCTCACCAGAAATACGTTCGCTCAGAGATCGATCAGAGAATGAGCAAGAAAAAAAGAAAGGCAACAGAATAAGCATGGGGCTTCAGAACGAATAGCTGCTTGCGTCGTGTTTGCGTTCACTGTAGCTTAGCATAGATCATGATAGGCGATGTGTGATGAACGAGCAATCGATAGGGCAACTTGTACAAAAAGGAGGTTATCTAGTATCAAAACTCTATACGCGCCAGCATTACTCGCGTCTGCATGTGAAGCTCAACTTGACAACTTGTCGACGAGGCGATGAAAATCGATCGTCCATGATTTTTTGCAGATTTTTCGAATGAATATTTCTCGAGAAATGATTTGGGAACGAAGCTTGATTTGGCGTCGGAGCCAAAAGCAAACCCTATACCTTTCTTTAATAAGAAAGGCAAAAATGGAAATTTTCTAAAATCTGATCGGTAAATCCGAATGAGGTCGAATTTGTTTCAGAATCTCGACTATGGTCTAGATTATGATATGGAGAAAAAAAACTAGAAAAAATGACAAAGAAATAGTTTTGGCATTTGGTGAAACATTGGCTTTTACCTTTTTTAGGGGTTTTTTGCCTCACAGTAAATCAGTCCACAAGGTGTAAAACAAGAACCACATTACCGACATGGATGAAAATTTGGGAGGATGTAGGGCTCGAAAAATGCAATATTTTGGATAAATAAACGATTTCAATATTTCAATTTTCAACCGAATTTTTATTTGAAAACCGCCCGATCAGGTGAAAAAATACTCCGAGTTCCCTTAAAAAATGGATAAATTCAAATTTGGTATGGAACTGGTTCAGGTTCAGCACATCCCTTTTCAAATGCGCCCAAGAGAGCTTTAATCCATAATGTGGGCTCTGAGAAACCCCCTACCACAAAATTGAGCACTTTTTACCACACACGGACGTCACGCGTGCTCATACGGTAAATTGAGCGCCAAAATTCGGAAATTGGAGATAGACCAATTCTGTCATTGTCAAACGACCGGGCATCGAAAATCGAATTTATATTTCTCGAGAAATGATTTAAGAACGAAACTGATAAGTGAAGTGCTTCTGGGGACGCGCAGTCCTGTTTTCTCTTGATAATTTTTGTCTCTTTTGTGTCGCTGTTCGTGTGCATGGGGTGATTGGTCATAATAATTAAATAATGCCTTCATAAGTGAAGTGCTTCTGGGGACGCGCAGTCCTGTTTTCTCTTGATAATTTTTGTCTCTTTTGTGTCGCTGTTCGTGTGCATGGGGTGATTGGTCATAATAATTAAATAATGCCTTCATAAGTGAAGTGCTTCTGGGGACGCGCAGTCCTGTTTTCTCGCGATAATTTTTGTCTCTTTTGTGTCGCTGTTCGTGTGCATGGGGTGATTGGTCATAATAATTAAATAATGCCTTCATAAGTGAAGTGCTTCTGGGGACGCGCAGTCCTGTTTTCTCGTGATAATTTTTGTCTCTTTTGTGTCGCTGTTCGTGTGCATGGGGTGATTGGTCATAATAATCGAATAATGCCTTCATAAGTGCAGTGCTTCTGGGGACGCGCAGTTTTGTTTTCTCGCGATAATTTTCGTCTCTTTTGTGTCGCTGTTTGTGTGCATGGGGTGATTGGTCATAATAATCGAATAATGCCTTCATAAGTGCAGTGCTTCTGGGGACGCGCAGTCCTGTTTTCTCGCGATAATTTTCGTCGTAAATGATCGTAAAAATTTATTCCAACATTCAGTTTTAGTATTAACTCATCAAACTATCGATTTTATGAAGAGTAAAGCGTCATTTATTTACTTTTTTTGAAATTTGCTCGCGTTATCTAAATGGTAAAAACAGTAAAAATATACTGATAAGTCCAGCCCATAGCACTACTGCTCGGCTGGCACGCGTACGATAAAAATAAACTATTTTAAATAATCAACTATCTATCTTTCCGCAGCCGGCTGCCTAAGATTTAAAAAATTTCAACCGATAAACAAAATGCTCATGGTCACATCACTGCCACTCGTGAATCCTGACCTCATACCCATCTACTAACCCCCTCAAAACTCATGTGATACTTTGTCGGAGAAGCAGTCGATTGGGCGGTCTCTATCACTCAAGTATCGGACTAACATTCCCATCCACTTCCCCGTGACCCTACCACTGGTCGTGGCCGGCGCCGGTATTGATCAGCATGATAGGGGCCTTTGAGAAGTTGCGAAGCGAGGAAAGATAGCACCCACTCATCTTCCACGGCTCGTGGATGTAACTTCTGGAGGTCCTGGTCAATAACGGAGTAGCAACTGCGGGTGGGCACCTATGCTTATGCTTAAATGATTTAAGAACGAAACTTGATTTGGAGTAGGAGCCAAAAGCAAACCCTATACCTTTCTTTAGTAGTTGGAATTGCCATTTTTGTTGGTTAAATGGCCGAACAAAAATTCTAGCAGTCGACTGCTAGAATATTTTTTTCAGAAAATTAACTAAAAATTTCTTGTTTTCAGCTGAAATATTGTGGAATATTCTGTTAAATACTGGCTGGGACATATTTTTCAACTATTTTTCAACATTTTGCCTTCCTCACTGAGGTAAGGCTATAATCCTGCTCTAAAAATGAACTTCGTATAAAAACGTCGTAGACCCACCTTCATGTATACATATCGACTCAGAATCGAAAACTGAACAAATGTATGTGTGTATGTGTGTGTGTATGTGTGTGTGTATGTGTGTGTGTATGTATGTATGTGACCAACAAACTAGCTCATGTTTCTCGGCACTGGCTGAACCGATTTGACCCGAACTTGTTGCATTCGCCTTGGTTTAGGGTCCCATAGATCGAGTTTTATACAGATTGAAGTTTTGATAAGTAGTTCAAAAGTTATGTATAAAAATGTGTTTTCACATATATTTGGATCTCACTTAACTGTATGTAAACTATGTCCGGGTCCATCATCCGACCCATCGTTGGTTAGGTTATCAAAAGACCTTTCCAACGAGTCCAAAACATTGAAGATCTGGCAACCCTGTCTCGAGATATGGCCACTTAAGTGATATTGATGTACTTTTTTGAAGCCGGATCTCACTTAAATGTATGTAAACTATGTCCGGGTCCATCATCGGACCCATCGTTGGTTAGGTTATCAAAAAACCTTTCCAACGAGTCTAAAACATTGAAGATCTGGCAACCCTGTCTCGAGATATGGCTCCTTAAGTGATATTGATGTACTTTTTGAAGCCGGATCTCATTTAAATGTATGTAAACTATGTCCGGATCCACCTTCCGACCTATTGTTGGTTAACTTATCAAAAGACCTTTCCAACGAGTCTAAAACATTGAAGATCTGGCAACCCTGTCTCGAGATATGGCCACTTAAGTGACATTTATGTACTTTTCTGAAGCCGGATCTCACTTAAATGTATGTAAACTATGTCCGGGTCCATCATCCGACCCATCGTTGGTTAGGTTATCAAAAAACCTTTCCAGCGAGCCCAAAACATTGAAGATCTGGCAGCCCTGTCTCGAGATATGGCCACTTAAGTGATATCGATGTACTTTTTGGAAGCCGGATCTAAAAAATAGATGAAACTTCTGTACAGCCATTGTTGTGAGGAAGGCTCCAACCACATATGTGGATTAAGTTAGTTTTTTTTTCGTTGTATCAACCGAAATATTTTTGCATGCAGCAAATTATAAGTGGTTTATAACAAAACATTTCTTAATTAGACATAATTTATGTAAGTGTTGATATATATGTTCTTTATTTATGTAACGATATAGGCTGGGCCGAATTTCTAGCTATATTTTAACGAATGTCTTACTTGAATACAGAAAAATATTCGTACATGTAGTCAATTATTAGCTGTTGTTAGCAATATTTTTTATTGAATTTGCAGTAAATTCTGTAATAATGAGTCAGATTTGCGATTCCTTTCCGTAGGGTCGTAAGAATTTTCGGGTCCGCCGTCGGTGTGTTTTTTCGTTTTTCTCGCGTGCGTGTGTGCGTGTGAAGGTGCGGCTGGCTTTGGCTGTCCCGATGACAGTTGAGCCAGTCAGATTTGCGATTCCTTTCCGTAGGGTCGTAAGAATTTTCGCGTCCGCCGTCGGTGTGTTTTTCGTTTTTCTCGCGTGCGTGTGTGCGTGTGAAGGTGCGGCTGGCTTTGGCTGTCCCGATGACAGTTGAGCCAGTCAGATTTGCGATTCCTTTCCGTAGGGTCGTAAGAATTTTCGCGTCCGCCGTCGGTGTGTTTTTCGTTTTTTTGGCGTGCGTGTGTGCGTGTGAAGGTGCGGCTGGCTTTGGCTGTCCCGATGACAGTTGAGCCAGTCAGATTTGCGATTCCTTTCCGTAGGGTCGTAAGAATTTTCGGGTCCGCCGTCGGTGTGTTTTTTCGTTTTTCTCGCGTGCGTGTGTGCGTGTGAAGGTGCGGCTGGCTTTGGCTGTCCCGATGACAGTTGAGCCAGTCAGATTTGCGATTCCTTTCCGTAGGGTCGTAAGAATTTTCGCGTCCGCCGTCGGTGTGTTTTTCGTTTTTGGCGTGCGTGTGTGCGTGTGAAGGTGCGGCTGGCTTTGGCTGTCCCGATGACAGTTGAGCCAGTCAGATTTGCGATTCCTTTCCGTAGGGTCGTAAGAATTTTCGGGTCCGCCGTCGGTGTGTTTTTTCGTTTTTCTCGCGTGCGTGTGTGCGTGTGAAGGTGCGGCTGGCTTTGGCTGTCCCGATGACAGTTGAGCCAGTCAGATTTGCGATTCCTTTCCGTAGGGTCGTAAGAATTTTCGCGTCCGCCGTCGGTGTGTTTTTCGTTTTTCTCGCGTGCGTGTGTGTGTGTGAAGGTGTGGCTGGCTTTGGCTGTCCCGATGACAGTTGAGCTAGTCAGATTTGCGATTCCTTTCCGTAGGGTCGTAGAATTTTCGCGTCCGCCGTCGGTGTGTTTTTCGTTTTTTTGGCGTGCGTGTGTGCGTGTGAAGGTGCGGCTGGCTTTGGCTGTCCCGATGACAGCTAGCCAGTTTGATTTGACCCTATCAACACCCTATCATACCATTTCAGCTCGATACACATCGAAACTCGTCGTTCGCACCGTTAATCAGTACCTCACTAAACATCAATCATTTAAAACTCGTAAAATTATCTCAAGTTAAAAGTTACATTGTTTAATCCTTCATTCTTTAATTACAAATGATTTTGGTTCTATCTTTCCACAGCCGGCTGTCTAAGACTAGACCATTTCATTTAAAATTTAACAACCGATAAACGGGAAATGTCTCATCCGCAGCATCCGATTGTTTGCCTTGAAAATAATATATAACACCTTTTAACAAACACTATGATTTTGGGTCGCATCATCATCTTCTATGATGAATCCTGACCAAACACCCTATCCTACTAACAAGTTTTCAGGTTCCTGGCGCTCGTGGGGTGTAAGCACAGAGTAAATCAGCTGCCCTAGTAGCAACCTGCGCTAACTAACATTCCCGTCCCTTAAAATCGAGGTCTACAAACTGACATGGCGGGCGCCGTTGGTGGCCAATGACTGTTACCTATTCGCAACTGATCTAGCTTTAGCAATCATGGTGTTTTATCTTTTCAGCGCATTCATACATGCTGTTGATAATGGAAACACCACTAGATCGTCGAAGCCTATAATCAGTAGTGCTGAAAGGATATTACGGTTCTGTTCAGCAACGGAGGGGCAACCATGGGTGATCTCTCATGCTCATGCTCATGCTCAATTTGCAGTAAATTCTGTAATAATGCCCCACAAATTGATGCTGAGTGTTTTAATTTTCGCATTTATTTTGCCTAAAAATTTAACGTTTTAACTAATTTGTTTTTTTTGCATTAATTTGTTAAATTACTGTTAAACAGCATCAAAACAAAACTTTTTTTAACTCTTGTTATAAAACATGTAAAGTTTCGTGTTCACTTACCATCACTGTGAAATCATCCGATAAGTCATCATCATCTACAACGGTCTCAGGTTTAGTTATTCTTTTTGTGGAGGGACACAGAATTTTCACCAAAGTGACCTTTTGCTGCAAATAGACATGTGAATTTTTTTAGTAATTTAATACAAAATTCTTATTCGGCTATAAACTGAATAAAGAAACGTAAATAAATGTAATTGTAATGAGAAAAGAAGAAATATCAATAACGCTACTTACCAAGCTTGCATTAATTTAACAATTACTTTTTTCAACACACTTTCATTGCATTTGATTCAATTTATTAAACGTACTCCGATTCTTGAAAACAATATTTTGAGTTTTACCAACCAGTTTAGTGAGCAGTCTTATTGCATCACAACTTTCAAGATAATAATTATCTTCTTTTATATATTTTATATATTTTTATTTTTTGATATTTTACTTCATGTCTAATTTTTATGTTGTCATGTGTACGCATTTCTATTTAATTTATAATTGATGATTCTGATAAAAAAAGAATGGTTCATTAAGATTTTATCCGTCGTAAGCACGGAGCTTTTAAATGATTCAGTTTTCTAATAAGAATCGCATAAGATAAATTATTGTGCAAAAATAAACCCATACTTACTTGGATTAACCAACATTTTGTTAAATTTGCCCGGGCTGCTCTATCCGTCAAGAGTTGGCCCGCATCTCCCTTCTACTGCCATCTCTTTCCATCAAACATTCGTATAACGTGTTCAACTCACTCGCATTAGAGGTCCTCATGGCGGAGGTCGTCCTCTTGCTCTTTATAGTTTATCACCTGCAAAGAAATCATCAACAAACCTACTCACCAATTCCACCTCCCCAGTTGCAACACTTTGATTTGCCACTTCAACATTAGCTAAATAGCGTAATTTTCATCTTTCACATCCTCTCACTTCATAATTAACAACACAAACTCAACAAATCGACCGCTCTCGTTCGAATCCTGACTTCAAATGACAGACGTAAACAAACCCAAGTTCATCTTTTAAATATTCAACCAATTGTTAATGATATTCACCCAATTGTTAATAATATTCAACCAATTGTTAATTATATTCAACCAATTTTTTTTTTGATTTTCCTGAAACCAAAGCTAACAGTCGAGCACGTTTATTCGAGTTCGGGAAATCTGTTAGCTTTTTGCCTTAAGCATTTTCAACAAACAGGTTATTAAATTAATACTGAATTTTGGTTAATTCAACTGAAAATTGGCAGTGGTAAATACGTTTTGGTTAAAATTTACGAAAGTAAAATCAACAATTTTAATTGTTAAAATTTCTGGGCACAGTCTCTCCGTGTACTAAATTTGAGGAACTATATAACGTAACCGATTTTGTTTAAAACAGTCACTTTTTAATCACCAAACAATACCCTCGAACTCACGCCGAGTTAATTTACAAATAATCCAAAAATCATGTTATCGAAGTAATGCTTGCTCATTACATTTATGGTTCGTTTGAGTTTCACCGCCATCTTGGAACTGAAACTCTAGTGCCGCACTCGATATTTTTTCAGTGTCATGCGAGTTCCACGCGCACTGACAAATGACGTTCGATTGAACCAAAACTGGCACCGACGAGTGCGGCACTCAGTGCCTTGCGGCTCTTCAAACGAACGTACCATTAGAGTAGATCAGGCAGAGTCTCGGCTCGAAACGTCATACAGGAACAAAAGCGGCGAACCGAAGATTCGCCTGACGTTTTGGAATTTTGACAGTCTGGAACGGAGGAGTTACCCCATTATCGGTTTCCCGCACGGATAAAGTGGAAATTGTTGCACACATTTGAAGTTGCCAAATATGCAACTTATTTTGATTTTATGCTTATTTTCATCGTTTTTTCGATAGCTCGTTGTGGTCGCTCCGGATTGGCTGGTCGTTTGGGGAATCGCAGGTCCTTCTGCGGTTCGGGTTGAAGGGTTGCCGTGGGGTTGTCACTAGTGATCGTCGGACCCGTTTGGTTTCGCACAAAAACTCGCGTTTGGTAATTTAAACCACTCAACTAGTAGAAACTAGGACTTTTATTTGAAGACGTATCACTATTCTAACTTTTATTAATTCTAGTCAAAAATCTTCCAGATCAAATGTGATCGCACTGCTCGTTAGGTTAGTCAATTTGGAATGGGGGGAATATAACATTCTTCGGCTTGAAGCCACTTCTTGCCGCGCTAGTCGCTTTTGTTTTAGGAACTACAAGAACTTTTCGTTTAGATTTACAATTCGCACAAGTCGTTGGTAGCCATGCCCGTGAGCACAACTACTTGGAAGATGTGATCGGGTTGGTCTCCAACATCCTCCCCCCCTCTGGAACAGCCGGAGTTCCAGCATTCTCACCTGTCTCCGCCTCCGCCGGATTCTCCACCGGATCCGCGACCGGACTCTCCATCGGCAGGATACAGATCTTCGTTACCGGTCGTTTGATGACACCGTCCGCCGTCTGCAGCGAGACGACTCGTACCATGCATCGTCCCCCGGAAACACCTCCAGGATGCGCGCCATCCGCCAGCGCGTCGGTGGTTGGTTGTTGTCCTGGATAATTACCAGGCTCCCAGGCTTGATAGGCAGCGAATGACAAACATGTTAAAGCTGCCTGAAATAAATCAACTACCACCACCACCCAGGCTTGATCTCCTTCTGCGGCTTTTACCACTTGGTTCTTCCCTGCAGCTGTGTGAGGTACTCCGACCTCCACCGTTTCCAGTAGAGCTGCACACACTGTTGGATTTGCAGCCGATGGTCGGCCCGTTGCAATGTTGGTCAGGTCCTCCTCGGGTAGCGCTTGCAACGATGTGGTGACCAGAAAGTGCCCTGAGGTCAAGGGCTCCAGGTCATTGGGGTCGTCCGAGAGTTGAGTCAGCGGCCTTGAATTCAGACAACACTCCACTTGGCAGAGAAGCGTCGCCATATTTTCGTACGATACGGCTGTGTCACCTAGCACCTTCAGCAGATGAACTTTCGTCGCACGTACCGCACCTTCCCAAAGCCCACCAAAATGAGGGGCCCCAGGGTGTATGAAACTCCACTGCATACCGTCGTCCGCACCCACCTCGACACCGTCTCACGGTGTTTCTTGGATCGCAACAGCTTGAAAAGGTCCTCCAGTTGATTCCGCGCGCCCACGTTGTGCCGTTGTCCGAAAACAGCTTGGCACACTTTCCACGTCGCGAAATAAACCGCCGCAACGCTTGGATGAAACACGCCGTCGACAGGTCGGTCACCAACTCCAGATGAACCACCTTCGTGGAGAACAAACGAATACTGCCACGTACGCCTTCATTGCTGCCCGTCGGTACCCTGGTCGTACGTAGATCGGTCCAAAATAGTCGACACCAGTTGTAGAAAAGGGTTTGGATGGTACGACTCTTGGTGTTGGTAGTTCAGCCATGAACTGGTGTATGTTTGCTGGCTTGGTCCTGTAGCAAACAATGCATTGGTGGCAGACTTCTCTGGCTAGGTTGCGTCCACCAAGGGGCCAAAATCGAAGTCGGATTGTGCTCAGCATTAGTTGTGGTCCAGCGTGCAGAAGATTCAAGTGGTAGTGCCTCATCAACAGCTTGGTCAGCGTGTGACGTGCTGGCAATACGATTGGGTGCTTCACACTCTCACACTCTCCCGAGTTCCCAAGTCTACCCCCTACCCTCTAGAGACCATCCCGCGACAGAAATGGATTGTACCACCGCAGGGGCGATGACCGCGAAACACACTCTTGCTTGCCGATTGTCTTCAGCTCGCGAGCGAAACACTCTCCTTGCACCAGATGTACAATTTTGGTCTCTGCTTGTAGTAGTTCAGCTGAAGTTAACGGTCCAATGTAGCGATCATCCTTGGGGATTCGTAGGTTGCGTGTACAGCGCTGCCACCAGGCCATGTGGCGCACCATCTGTGTGTAGGTTGAGTAGTGTGCTATGTACTTGTCGATGAAGCTGGGCTCATCAGCTGTTGTCGCTGCTACCACCTTCCGCCTCTCCTCCTCCAGTCCATCAGCCGTGAAGACTCTCCGCCTCGGCCAGTGATCCATGCTCAGCAGTAACCATTCGCCTTCCCACCACAGTGGCTCGTCCAGTAGGTCATCTGGTGCCACTCCGCGGGAGATGAGGTCTGCAGGGTTCTTCTTTCCAGAAATATGGTTCCAGTGGCAGTTCTCGGTTAAACGCTGGATCTTGGCGACTCGGTTAAACGCTGGATCTTGGCGACTCGGTTGGCGACAAACGTTGTCCAGGTCGCCGGGACACCAGTCAGCCAGCGCAAAACGATTTCTGAATCGGTCCAAAAGAAGATTTCAGGAGAGAGATGGCAGAGTTCGAGGGATTCCATGACCTTTACGTACATTTCGGCCGCCAGGGTTGTACCACGGAGCTCAAGTTTTGGAATGCTCTGGGTTTTGAGGGGTGCCACCCTAGATTTGGACATCAGTGGGGCGACAAGGATGTGACCGGTTGAGTCTTCCGACCTGATGTAGGCAACTGCTCCGAGGGCCTTTTCCGAAGCGTCAGAGAAGAAATGTAGTTGGATTACCACAGCCCCAGGGATTACTACCACACGCTTAATCCGCAATTCGTTCAGTCGGGGAATTTGTTCGTAGAACTTTCTGAACTCTGCTTCGATCTGTGGTGGTAGTGGTGACGTCCAAGTCAGTTTGCGTCCATTTCCATCCAACAGCGACCAAGAAAGCTGCATCATTATTTTTGCTCGGGTTATCACGGGGCCAATAAAACCAAGGGGATCGAACAAACTAGCAACGATCGAGAAGAGTTTCTGCTTCGTCAGCGGAGTGTCAGGCAAGGATGGGGCTTTGAACTGGAACCTGAAGACGTCGGTGTGGGGCATCCAAATCAGTCCAAGAGTTTTCACCATGGGGTCAGGGTCAAGGTAGATACCGTCCGCTGATTGGACAAGTCTTCGTTGGGAAGGCCTTCCAGCACATCTGGGCAGTTCGACGCAAACTTCCTCAGCTTGAATCCTCCACTGTTCAGCATCTCTTGCAGCTCAACACGTAGTTGTTTGGCGGTAATTGGATCGTCCGCCCCCGTAATCGCATCGTCCATGTAGAAGTCTTCCTTCACAGCAGCTGACGCCAGTGGGTAGCGTTCGGCCTCGTCAGAAGCTAGCTGCACCAGGGTTCTCGTCGCGAGGAATGGGGCAGGTTTGGTTCCGTAGGTTACCGTTAACATTTCGTAGGTTGCCAAGGGTTGGTCTGGGGTTGGGCGCCACAGGATCAACTGGAACCGCCTGTCTTCCGGGCAGACATCTATCTGCCGAAACTTTTTCTCAATGTCGGCTACCACCATAATTCGACGGAAACGACTGCGTAGGATGATGGACCGTAGGCTCCGCTGGATGATCGGTCCGGACAGTAGGCAATCGTTGACGGACAGGTTGGTGGATGTTTTGGCTGAAGCTTCGAACACTACTCGGACCCGTGTGGTATAGCTCGCATCTCGCACGACTGGGTGGTGAGGGAGGTAGAATCGGTCCGTACCTTCCTCTTCGGGTGAGACACGCCGCATGTGTCCCAGGGCCTCATATTCCTCCATAAAGGCCACGTACTGATCGTGCAACGACAAGTCCCGGTTCAGTCGCCCCTCGATCTGGGAAAACCTCCGTTCCGCAGTCACCTTGGAATCGCCTAGACTACGGATGAGTTCCTAATTCCTTGGCAGAGAAACTTGGTACCGTCCAGATGGTTGTCTTTGGGTGGTCTTGACAAAATGGTCCTCGCATCCGACTTCATCGGGTGAGTAATTGTTCTCCAAACCAACCTCTTCGTACTCCCTAAACTTCTCGATCAGCTCGTCTAGTCGACTCGAAACTACAGCATCGCACAGGACAGACATAATAGAGCCATCCACCGGGTATCTGCCTGCGACTACCCATCCAAAAACAGAGTCGACCAAAAGGGGTAAATTGTCGCCCAACTGCATGCGACGTCCAGAAACGAAATAATCGAAAAAGTGTTCTGCGTCTAGTACGAGATCAATGGGGTGGGATTCCAAGAACCTTGGGTCTGCTAACTCTATTCCAGCTGGTAGGTTCCAACCAGAAGTGTTAACAGCAGCCGTAGTGGATTGGGACGAAAGTTTGGGCATAACGTAAACCTCCATGGGTTGGGAAAATTGGGAGTTACGTGACCGGACAGCCACGTTGACCTTGGCTTGGACCTAGGAAGCTATGCCTTGTATGCCTACCACCTGAATTGTGCTTCGAGCCTCCCGGAGCATCAGCTGTTTCCTCATGTGTCTGCTCATCAGATTGCATTCCGCTGCACTGTCTAGAAGAGCCCTTGCCTGCACTCGATGACCCTGGTCGTCCTCCAATACAACCATCGCTGTGAGCAATAATACTCCCGCAGTCGATCCAGTTGCTGTGATGCAGGTCACGGTGCTAGTGGTTGCCGAGTTAACCACCTTGGTGTTGGTGTCGTCAACAGCTGTTTCCATGGGTGTGTTGGTTGGTTCAGTGGTGTTGGTGTTGGTCATTGGTCTAGGGTCGCTTGACTTCCCCTTGAAGCAAACGAGTGTGTGGTGTTTCCTCTACAATTCCTACATGTGTACCTCGATCTGCAGTCCCGAGCTAGGTGATCGCTGCGAAAACAGTTTCGGCACAGAGATTTAGTCCGCAGTAGGCCGTCTCGTTCCTGCACAGACATCTCGAGAAAGCGTGGGCATGTGTAGAGCAGATGGTTATCCGAACACGCAACACACTTAGGGTCAAACTGGGTAGTGGTGTTACAGCTTCTCACCGTGGAGACCTTCTTGGCCGGTTTAGCTGCAACAGTCTCGTTTCTCTGCTCGGCCGGGAGGGTGGGAAATGACTTTAGAACGCAAACTCGCCGGTGTAGAAAGTCGATTAAGTCCTTCGCGCTGTCGGTGTCCTTTGGTGCAGAATGTTCCTCCCAACTCCTTCTGGTGGAACTATCCAAGCGCGAGTTGAGCAGGTGCACGAGCAGCAGATCCTTGTACTGCGAGGGTTGGGTTACCTGGTCCAGCGACTTCACGATCCTCTCGAAGGCATCCACCAAATCGGTCAACTTGGATGCGGACTGCAGGTCACGGTGCTAGTGGTTGCCGAGTTAACCACCTTGGTGTTGGTGTCGTCAACAGCTGTTTCCATGGGTGTGTTGGTTGGTTCAGTGGTGTTGGTGTTGGTCATTGGTCTAGGGTCGCTTGACTTCCCCTTGAAGCAAACGAGTGTGTGGTGTTTCCCTCTACAATTCCTACATGTGTACCTCGATCTGCAGTCCCGAGCTAGGTGATCGCTGCGAAAACAGTTTCGGCACAGAGATTTAGTCCGCAGTAGGCCGTCTCGTTCCTGCACAGACATCTCGAGAAAGCGTGGGCATGTGTAGAGCAGATGGTTATCCGAACACGCAACACACTTAGGGTCAAACTGGGTAGTGGTGTTACAGCTTCTCACCGTGGAGACCTTCTTGGCCGGTTTAGCTGCAACAGTCTCGTTTCTCTGCTCGGCCGGGAGGGTGGGAAATGACTTTAGAACGCAAACTCGCCGGTGTAGAAAGTCGATTAAGTCCTTCGCGCTGTCGGTGTCCTTTGGTGCAGAATGTTCCTCCCAACTCCTTCTGGTGGAACTATCCAAGCGCGAGTTGAGCAGGTGCACGAGCAGCAGATCCTTGTACTGCGAGGGTTGGGTTACCTGGTCCAGCGACTTCACGATCCTCTCGAAGGCATCCACCAAATCGGTCAACTTGGATGCGGACTCCTTCCGCAGGACAGGGAGATCCAAAAGGGCCTGAACCTGTTGTCTGTGGAGGGATTTGGTGTTGGAGTATTCTTTGCACAGGAGTTCCCATGCCAACGAATAGTTGGCCTTCGTGAATCCGACACTTTCAACAATAGTGAGCGACCTGCCCAACAGCTGATTACGAAGGTAGTGGAATTTTTCGATGTCTGGTAAGTCAGGTTGAAAGTGGATGAGAGAAGTGTACAAGTCGCGAAAAGTGTGCCATTCCTCAATGTTGCCCGTGAACTTGGGGAGTGCGATTTGGGGTAGTTTGACATGGGGGGTGGAACCGGGTAGAGTGTTTTGGTGTGAGAGTGAAGTGGTATTGAGCACAGAATCTTCAGTATTCTCCCGAATCGTGTCCATAAGAAATGACTTGAGTTCAAAGTATTTGTTCTCAAACGTTACCCGATCTTGGAAACCAGCAAGTGCTTCAGGGGTGTACTCTTCGTGGGACTCCACTTCTTCTCGACATTCGTTAATCCGGTCCCAGAGACGGTCGAGCCTCTTCAGTCGCACTTTGACCTCGGTTAGGTTCACTGCTTCGGTCCAATCCTTCATGAACTGGTAGATGTTGTCGAACGTCGTTTGGTGCCCTTTCATCCGCGTCTGCAGGACTTTCAGCGACGACCAATCCGGTTCGAAGGACCAATGTTCGATAGCTCGTTGTGGTCGCTCCGGATTGGCTGGTCGTTTGGGGAATCGCAGGTCCTTCTGCGGTTCGGGTTGAAGGGTTGCCGTGGGGTTGGCACTAGTGATCGTCGGACCCGTTTGGTTTCGCACAAAAACTCGCGTTTGGTAATTTAAACCACTCAACTAGTAGAAACTAGGACTTTTATTTAAAGACGTATCACTATTCTAACTTTTATTAATTCTAGTCAAAAATTCTCCTGATCAAATGTGATCGCACTGCTCGTTAGGTTAGTCAATTTGGAATGGGGGGAATATAACATTAACCGGGACCGTGGTATAGGGGTAAGCGTGGTTGCCTCTCACCCAGTCGGCTTGGGTTCGATCCCAGACGGTCCCGGTGGCATTTTTCGAGACGAGATTTGTCTGATCACGCCTTCCGTCGGACGGGAAGTAAATGTTGGCTCCGGTCTAACCTGAAAAAAAGGTTAGGTCGTTAGCTCAGTCCAGGTGTAGGAGTCGTCTCCCTGGGTCCTGTCTCGGTGGAGTCGCTGGTAGACAGTTGGACTAACAATTCAAAGGTCATCAGTTCGAATCCTGGGGTGGATGGAAGCTAAGGTGTAAAAAGAGGTTTGCAATTGCCTCAACAATCAAGCCTTCGGACACTTAGTTTCGAGTAGGAATCTCGCAATCGAGAACGCCAAGGTAATGCTGTAGAGCGAATAATTTGATTTTTGATTTGGAATATAACATTCTTCGGCTTGAAGCCACTTCTTGCCGCGCTAGTCGCTTTTGTTTTAGGAACTACAAGAACTTTTCGTTATGATTTACAATTCGCACAAGTCGTTGGTAGCCATGCCCGTGAGCACAAGCTACTTCGAAGATGTGATCGGGTTGGTGTCCAACAATCGTTAAAGCATAAATTTAGTGACAAAAATGTTTGAAATTTAGGAATAAATTTCAAAGATTTTTTTTTGTTTCAATACTTTGCAATCTTAAGCGTATATCTTTAGACCATTTAAATAGGAAGCAATTGTAAAAGATGTGTTTCACAAAAAAAGTTATTTTTAAAATTCACTTGCAAATCACCTCATGTTTATAAGCAATCGACGCTATATTGCCAATGATGTTCGGTAGCCCATATCAGGCTATCGCCGGAGCCCTGAGATCAGGAGTAGAATGTAGGGATTGAGAGTGGGTAATAGTAGAGGCCCGAATGCTCGAAAGGATACTTTCTATAAGCAATTTGTGCTACAGGAAGCGTGTAGAGAGAGAAGGAGAAAGTTAGGGAGCGTTCTTTCATTACGTAACGCAGTTAGGGGGGAGAGGGGGTATCGGTGTATGATACGAATTGTTACGAAAATTGGGGGAGGGGGGGGTATGCAGAAAAATTCTGTTACGTAACGCAAAATTTTCATTTACGAATTCATAAAAAAATGCGAAATGACCTTGCTTTACGCGTTACAGGGGGGTCGAGGGGTGCTCATCTGTTACGATTTGTTACGTAGGGGGGGGGGGGGGGGGGGGTCAAAATCCCCCAAATTTTGCGTTACGTAATAAAAGAACGCTCCCTTATTGAACACATGTATGAGAGAAATAAATCCGTCTTGTAATTTGTTTCGACATGAAAAGACGTGTTTCTTTTCTCGTCCGAAAAAAAGAAAAAGAAAACGTGTGGTGCAAATCACGACATACCCGTAAGGCGTCATCCATAAAGTATATCACGCTCTAGGAGGAGAGGCGGGTCTGAGCAAGCGTGACATTGCATGTTATAAGTATAGGAAACGCGTGACAAAGGAGGGAGGGGTGTTAAAATTTGTCTGATTTTAGCGTGACGTACTTTATCGATGAAGCCTCAAAAGCATTTAACATATGGGTCATTCCATCACAACTGTGCACGAAAAAGTGCAAATTCGAAAATTACCCTCTTCGATCTTGCTCAAATTTGGCAGAGCTGTTGATACTATCAAAACATGCAAGAATCCCGAATTTCATCCAAATCGGACCACCCCCTCCATTTTTGTACCTCCCCAAAAAATCGACTTTTTGGCGATTTTTGACCAAACCTCCTAGTTTCAAACGACGATAGCTCAGGAACCACAAATCTTAGAAGGTCGGTCTTAGACTCAATTTTGAAGAAAATTGGACGTAGAATCCATTTCCGTGATCAAAATTTTGATTAATTTATTTTTTCTACCTGTATTGCGCAATTGAAAACTATAAGCGGCCGTATCTCAGAACACCCCAATTTATTTTTTTATTTGACCTCACCATCGTGTTCCCCGGCCAATTTTACATAAGAATCACTTATCGACAGAAATGAATATGTTTCGTTCCAGAGATATCGAATTTTAAAGTTTTGTGTTTTCGAGATAACCTACATCAGCTTCATTCGCCACATCTGCTAGAAGCACACAGGCGGGCTGATCAATAACTGCTACCTGGTGTTCTTTTACGCAAACATTTATTCAAATGGCTAATAGGGGAAATCCTCGTATGTTTGACAGGTTAAGTCCTCGCTCCTAGTTTCGTCCAATTTGCTCATTTTCACTATTTAAACAACACATTTTGCAAAACTTTTGATAGAAACTTGCTTGTTCACTTCTCTTTGAGCTATTTATCACTCGATTTCAGTTGAACACGCTTTTAATCAGCTGTAATTGAATGCCAAAGCGCTGATATGGCAACATTAGAGGAACGCTGGGATTAGATGCTGTTCCCATACCTTGATCAATCTTTTTTTTGAAAGGAATATTTATTGGGTTATTTTGAATGCACCGTTTTTTACGTGTTGCTAACCGTTTTAGAGTACCTCCGAGGCCACGACCAGGGCCTTTATCATGCGCGGTAGCAAAATAATGCCATTCAGCAAAAACCCCAAAACCTGCTTTATTATTATTATTGTAATAGTTTATTATTGACACATTGTCCTAATTTAGCAAATCTGATTCATGGTTTAAAAGATTGATCATATTAAATCAATTTTTATATTGTGAGCCAGCTCCACTTGATTAAAAGATGATTTTGGTCGAGGTACATTTAATTTAAAAAAAAAATCCTTATACGTGAGGACAGCAGCCGTATTGTGTTTCAAGAATCCAAGAATGATAGAAGAAAAAAACACTGTTGTTCGGACGGTGTCGAAATCATCGCAACTAAATTTGGGGAATTAGCCACTTTGCAGCCGATCAAACTTTGTGATTTTCTTACATTTTTCAGTTTTATACTTTCCAGAAATCCTTTTCCTACTCCTTGTAATCGTCCGTCACTAGAGTACAACGTATCAACAAATTTTATTCATTTTAATTCATATTTTTTACTCAATAATGTGTCGTGCACTTACTGTTCAATGTTACTAATAAGATTAATTGCATTTTCCTGCTCGCTCCGTCGGAATCCAATTCTGCCCTTTAATGTGTGTCGTTATTGCTCTGTCCTGTGGGTTAGCACAGAAATTCACTTCATTCATTTTTTTTTTTGAGCAGATAAACATTCGCGATTAAACTCCAGATTCCTACAGTGTTATACAGTTAATTTTTGCAAAATTTGATAAAGATTATTTATGATGAAATATTATTTTAATAAATGACCAGGTAGCAGTTATTGATCAGCCCGCCTGTGTGCTTCTAGCAGATGCGGCGAATGAAGCTGATGTAGGTAATCTCGAAAACACAAAACTTTTAAATTCGATGTCTCTGGAACGAAACATATTCATTTCTGTCGATAAGTGATTCTTATGTAAAATTGGCCGGGGAATACGATAGTGAGGTCGAACCAGCAACGGAAGAGGATGCAGATCGTACAGAGTAAAGCTATGAGGATGATACTTAGATGTGACAGATTGACACCAAGAATTTTGATGCTTGACTCTCTGCAGTGGATGTCGATTAGGCAACGTGTGGAGTATAGTACATTAGTGTTTATTTTTAAAGTTGTTAACGGATTGGCACCACAATACTTGACAAAAACTGTACAGTGCGGAAGAGACGTTCATCGACATTTTACTAGGCAAGCAGGAGATATCAGATTGCTGAATTTTAAGAAATCGTGCACACAGAACTCGCTATTCTACAGAGGATACAACTTGTTCAACATGCTACCGGAGTCAACGAGAGCGACAACTAATCTTCGTGAGTTCAAGAAACTGTGTAAACCTTTTGTAAGGCAGAGACCTTTGGAATGAAGTGGCATCCCATAGGTGTGGCTGTGAAGGAGAGCATGTCATGACGGTCGGCTTCTCTATATCGGTTCACGTCCTAATGAGGATGTCACTGGGCCGCATATGAAACAATCCAAAGAAACGCGATTCTGGGCGCGGTAAACCCCTATGTGCTCATATGTGTGTGGAACAGGAAATGATTCCAGTACCCAAAGTGGATGTAAGCAATCTGGTGAAATGAAAAAGACTCTTGAAAGTATGAGCGCCTTGAGATGACAAATGAGAGAGACGGATGGGCATACACGGAAGTAGAGTTAGATTTAGGACACTCTCAAATACGGACAATTGAATAATCGAAAGATATCTGCTCGTAATCCTTCCATGCTACAGAGATGTGTATGGGTAAGAGGTGGGCCATCCAAGGAAAAAAAAAAATTAAAAAATACAGTATGTAAAAAAAGTATTTACACCCCTTGAGCACTATGCACATTTTGTGATGAAACATGCAAAAAATTTAAAGTTTGACAGGAACCTAGTACTACGTTTTGTTCAGAAACTCATGCCAAACATTTTGCTACAAAAAGCTCATGAAAAGATGATTTCTATAAAAAGTTATATAACAAATACTATTACGAAAATAAAAAAGTGCAAAAAAGTTTGTACACCTTTCGAAAAATTAACATAAATAATGTTATTTGTAGACAAATCACCATAAATCCAGTCTCCCAACTCCAAATAGGCATCCTTGACTGATTAAAAATAATTTGGATTGAATATAAAGTTTACTAACTACTTAGTATAAAAGTTTATATAACTCTGGAAATTCTATATAAAACTTATCTTAACTTAATTTTGCAAACTTTTAATTCAAATAAATGTCAATATATTACCATAGAATTGCTAAATAAACATTTTGGAGTGAGTATAACACCGTTTTGGGGATATTTGTATCGATAGAATAGATTTTTCGTTGGAATTTCGTACCAACCCGGAATTACGTCGTCGGAAAATCCGCCGGCATCTGAACCGGTCCTCAATTCACAAGTCAACCTATGTGGCATCAGAAAGGGCATAAAATTTCCGATCTTTTGATACCCATACATCCAGGTTTTCTATAAAACCCACGTTTTTAAATACCTAAGCAAAAACGTTGTTATGGTTTCGTTTGAGCAACCTGCCAAAAATGTATGGAATTTCGTAACTTTTGTTCTCGTGGATCAAACTTACTTTTTGCCCAGGTATTTAAAAACGTAGGTTTTAAAGAAAACCTAGATGTCTGGGTATCAAAAGATCGGAAATTTTATGCCCTTTCCGATTCCACATAGGTTGACTTGTGAATCGTGGACCGGTTCGGATGCCGGCGGATTTTCCTACGACGTAATTCCGGGTTGGTACGAAATTCCAACGAAAAATCTATTCTATCGATACAAAAATCCTCAAAACGGTGTTATACCCACTCCAAAATGTTTATTTAGCAATTCTATGGTAATATATTGACATTTAGTTGAATTAATAGTTTGCAAAATTAAGTTTAGATAAGTTTTATATAGAATTTCCAGAGTTATATAAACTTTTATACTAAGTAGTTAGTAAACTTTATATTCAATCCAAATTATTTTTTAATCAGTCAAGGATGCCTATTTGGAGTTGGGAGACTGGATTTATGGTGATTTGTCAACAAATAACATTATTTATGTTAATTTTTCGAAAGGTGTACAAACTTTTTTGCACCTTTTATTTTCGTAATAGTATTTGTTATATAACTTTTTATAGAAATCATCTTTTCATGAGCTTTTTGTAGCAAAATGTGTGGCATGAGTTTCTGAACAAAACGTAGTACTAGGTTCCTGTCAAACTTTAAATTTTTTACATGTTTCATCACAAAATGTGCATAGTGCCCAAGGGGTGTAAATACTTTTTTTACATACTGTAAATAGGGCTGTTTTGAGATACAGCCGCTTAATGTTTTCAATTGTGCAATACAGGTAGAAAAAATAAATTAATCAACATTTTGATCACGGAAATGGATTCTACGTCCAATTTTCTTCAAAATTGAGTCTAAGACCGACCTTCTAAGATTTGTGGTTCCTGAGCTATCGTCGTTTGAAACTAGGAGGTTTGGTCAAAAATCGCCAAAAAGTCGATTTTTTGGGGAGGTACAAAAATGGAGGGGGTGGTCCGATTTGGATGAAATTCGGGATTCTTGCATGTTTTGATAGTATAAATAGCTCTGCCAAATTTGAGCAGGATCGGAGAGGGTAATTTTCAAATGCTGTTCCGCTTCAGATGGAATGACCCATATCGTGTTTAATTTTTAGTTTTGAATTACTCTTTCAGGCCCTGTATCCATAACCATCATTGACAGTCAAAGCTCCAAGAGTGAATAACACTATCTACAACCTTAGTCTGTTGTTGCACTTTTAAAGTCTCGATACATACATGATTCCAGTAAACCTTTGCTATCTGTGCGGTTTCCTTCCACCGACAGCAGTTCCACGGATAAACCTAAGCTTGGATTTTTTCTTATGTAGTTTAACGCGACGTCCACCGCTACTTGTGCAAGGTCATTTCCGACCTCATTCACAAACACTGAAAAAAAAACATGCAAGCATTAATTGATACAGCGATTTATAATGACCAGTCTTATCTCGAGCAGGTGGGAATAACAAAACGGAGATCATTACAATAACAAGTCCTGTTAAAATATCTCATTTTGTTATCCGAAAATCATGATCATCGGTAATGAGAAGAAAAAAAATGTCGAAATAAATCAATTGCTTGAAACTTATGTCGATGGATCTAAAGGGTGCCCATCAGCTCTATATTGTTGAAAGTCACATCAGGGCACCTGTTAGTATCAATTACCATCATTAGTAGCATTTGTATTTTTCCTTGAAACATTGCACGCTCCAAAAAATCCCAGAGATTGATGCATTTTCAGAATCGGGATATTTTCTAAAAGTTAGTAAACTGGTTGATAGAATGCGAAAAATTCAGTGGAACTAATTGCTAAACTAATAGCTCTGAAAATAGTAATCAGCCTTCAATATTTAGTTTTTAATCTGTTTAAAAATCATAATAGGCTCTCCAGATCGACCAACATGAAAAAAATCATTTATTCTTTATATACAGTTATCCCACATATTCGGAACACCCGCAAATTCGGAACACTTTTGTCGTAATTTGTCAATAGAATGCAAAATGCAACTTTTCTGCCGACCCTGCTATTTTTAGGACCTTTATTTGGACACTCTCTTGCTATTTCACCTGTAAAAATAATAGTTTTTAAACAAAAACTGCATTTCCAGACTATTTTATCCAGAGCATCAAAACACTGTCTCCAAATTGCCTGTTCCATTTCAACTTCGCGGCTTTTTTTTAAAAGGTAGTAAATTACTTGACAGCTCGTTCCAAGTGAACATTCAAAAAGTGATCAGAAATGGTTTTTAAGCGTGTTTTATACCGTTGTGCATAAAACATTACTTTGGGCTTTAGTACCCTATTAAGATTTTAGGTACCGTAAAACGGGGTGACTTTGATAGCCGGGGTGACTTTGATAGGTTTGCGATTTTTCCGCAGAATGAAGAGTACAATTAAATTACGCAAGGAATGATTTAGAAACATACTGACCGTGGTAGAGAAGTGTTCAAAGTACCTCAAGAAGAACTTTTCATAAAATTTTGACAAGTTTAAAAAGTTAGTTAACTATAGTTTAGAAAATGTTGATTAAAGTCATTATTTTAAACTTCTCAAAGTGTCATGATTTTCTCAATGAACATGATTTTTGATCGAAAAACAGAATGAATTTTCGGATTCTTTGGACAATTTTCCACTAGGAGAAGGTCAAAAAAGTTTGTAAATAATAAATAATATGTGTTTTTGAAACACAATTTAAAAAAAAATCTCCAAATTTATAGGCAATTTCAGTTGAACAAATTTCATGTAAAATGTGAAAACTTGTGATTCGTGCTTCGAATTCAGTATAAAATGTAATAAAAAACGATTATTTTATAAACAAAACTAGTTTAAACAAATTTCAGGCAAAATTCCGACTTTTTAACAATTTTACCTAAAATTTATATGTAGTTTGCTAAAAAGCTTATACCCTTAGTTAACTAAATATAAACATTGATTTTTTTTTCTTTAAAACTATATCAGCTACTTTAGTGATGGTACATTTAGCGTAAAAATAAAGTTTGAACATCTTAAATATGATTTTAACAAGAAAAACTATGACTATCAAAGTCACCCCGGAATTAAAACTAAGAATTTTTAACGTAACTATTTTTCTAAACATTATTGAAAAAACTTTTTTCCGAAATAGTTCTTGGACTTTGTGTGGCCTACCCCAGTACATGTTTTAAAAATAAGAATCTTGAGAAAAACCTTACCTGTTGGAAAATATTCTAAAAACAAGTTGAAATCCTATCAAAGTCACCCCGATTTACGGTACTTTTACAACGAACGGAATTTTTGATTCAGTTTACGTTAATGTATCAATATTTTATATTATTTTTAATTAGTACAGAACTGATTCGTTATTTCGAATTTCCCTACTTCGAATGTCCGATAATTCGAACGTTTTCGATAAAAAAGCACTCAAACGTCAAAACCAGTTGCCAAACTCATGTTGCCATTTTACCCCACTATTCGACGATTTCCGAACACGTGGTTTCAAGCTTTTGATAGCTGTCAGTCGTTCCAATTAGCGAATTCGGATTTGCTAATTCGAATTCAGTTCCATCCGAATTAGCGAATCCGCGTTGTGTTTAAATTAAAATTAAATAATTCAAAATGAGAAAACTTTTTTTTCTTTAAATGTGGATAGATCAACACAAACTTGATTGAACACGTCAAAATTCGTTCCACTACGCTTGAGAACAAAAGACTGCGTTGCACTAGTGTGAGTGCATGGAATGTTAGAAAGCTCCCTAGGCCAACAACAATCCACAGGTAGGTGGCGTCACAAAACCATGTTATTGTAACAGGAAAGCTTTTTTAGACATTAGATTCAGTTTGCGATTTCATGAACTATGTGCACGATATCGTGTTTTTTTCTTCATGATATCATAAAAAAGTTCACGATTTCATGAACAGCGAAAGTATGCGATTACATGCACATTTGTTCAAGAATTTCAGAACGGTTTTTTCTCCGTGCAGACACTGTCAAAACGGCATTTTAAAGTTTCATACGCCCACTTCATTTGTAAGGCTAGATTTTGAAATTTTCTTACTATTTTTCTTTGAAAGGCCAACTTATCACCTTTCATTTGCATATAAGACAATTAAAATCGGTTGAAATGGCCAGGAGTTATAATTTTTCGAAAAAAGTGGTTTTTGCGAAAATCGACGAAAATGGCAATTTTTCAGACCACCTTAACACGGCGTAGGTCTCCCTTATGGCCAAAAAAAAACGGGTCTAATTATTTCGGCCAGGGAACTCCCAGAAAAAAATTGAGCCCGATCCGAGCACTTTAGTTTTTTCCATGCTGTTTTCGTGGGGAATTGCTGCATTGCTATATCTCGAAGCCGTTGCATCGTATCAAAAAGTGGTCAAAGACAAACTTGTAGGAAATTTGACGAGCTTTCCGAAAAAAATTTAGGACCTCTTCTTTTCATCTTGTATGTAAACGACATTTCCTTCATTCTTAAAATTGTATATGCAAACGAGATGAAATTGTATATGGAAAAAGGAAATGCCAATGACAGTCATGTATTCCAAAACTATCCACCAGGCGTGATAAAAGCTTTGCCAGGTTGAAGCTTTTATATGTAGCACACTTTGTCCTCAATAGTTAGTGTGGTTTACACGTTGACCAGAACTTTTCGTAATTGGAATTTCAACAAGATCAAAGTTAATTGGTCAATATGTCCAGTGTCTGCGGTCGAACGCCAGACCGTCTGCTTCAGATGTCTTGAGTACGGTCATAAGTTGTGGTCCTGCAAGGGATCCAACCCTAGCAAGCTATGCGTAAGATGCGGAGCCGTAGGTCATCTGTCGAAAGGCTGTACGGCTAAGGCAAAGTGCGAGGGGGATGACACTTCGCGATTTCGTTCATATCGCACCAAATCTCAGCAAATTCTTCCATCGCGGCTCATCGTACCTTCATCGTGATCATTTTTAGCTAATCGCGTCAAATCGCGCTCATCGTGCTCATCGAGCTCAGATCGTGCTCGAATGAAAATTTTGCATTCATGCAGTCAGAGTTGCCATAAAATATTTGTTCCAGCAGTTTCCCATGAAATTGGGCGCACTGCTTCATTGTTTATTTTTGTTGATTCGAGCAGTCTGTTGATGTAAATAAATTTAATTTCTTGGGATTTTGGGTCGGATTGCGGCGCTGTTTGAGCCGATTTACATTTCTCTCTCCATGAAACTGGAGTGTTTAGGCGTTCAGCCGGAAGTACTTCGCCTGCGATGATCTGGAGCCAGCCAGTTTCGGTATGTATTGATTGTTTAAAATATAAAGACGCTCATTTGCTGGAGGAGATGGTCCGCCTGATTAAGTTTGGTTTTAGGTCTCGTTCAAGGGGTTGAAAACAATGAATGATTCTTTCAGGTTCGATGTACCATGCAGCTGGCCGACCTGAAGATGGATAGCCCGGAGTAGTACGTGCCGGGCCGCGATATACCGACGATTCGGACATTCTGATCCTGGAGGACGCCCCGCAGCGGATTTGGCTACGAAGACGGTGACGGTGTTTCCACATTGAAGAAACTGGTCCCTGAAAGCCGCTCAAAGGTTCCCACTAATCAAAGCTACCCCAACGAGATTTCCCTCTCGATGGAGCTGCTACAGCACTGGCTGTTCGGAAACATGGAGGGGTTCGACCTGTCCCGCGGGAAGTGTCCAGTGTGGTTCGCGTCATCATCGCCGGCAAACTGATAAGCTTTCTCCACAATCGGCCCGCCAACGATTCGAACGATCTGCTCAACACTGTCAAATTGAGGGACTTGATCGTGCACAATCTGGCCCAGATCGTAAACGTCGATGTAAAGAGATCACTCAAACCACATGCTTCCTTAGCAACGCATGCACCAGTGTATGTCCAACGGGTAATCCCATTCCAGAACGTCCGCGGCGTCCCAAATCCACATGCTTTCGAAATGCACGCGAAAACAATCTCATCTGGAGTCACCTACGAGCTGATCCGGGAGGCAGCCAAGCTCGGCATGGTGCAGAGCACGGTCATCGTGACGGAGAGCTTGAGAAAATGATGCCGGAACAGCTCTACGTTGAGTCGGTATAAGGATGCTGACAACAGTGACGAGAGGAACAACCCGGTTTTGTTCCCGACATCGTCGGTGAGTTGATAGTTACAAGCTGGAATCAGTGAAGTAATCGAAGTGCCAAATACTGGAGGTTTTCGATACGTACAAGCTGTACCGGATTTTACCAACAAATTCGAAAGATTAGGTGAAGATTGAAAACAATAATAAAATATTCATTGTTATCCGAGCATTCGTTGGTGAAGGTTGTCTGAATCAACATGACTCGTCGCGTCCCGGCGCAAAACGCCGGCAATATTGCCCTACCTGCGGCTCAAGCAGGCAAAAAAGTGGGAATTTCCAAAAGGAAGGTTGAGGCCTCGACTGATGGCCAAAAACCGGGGATTTCCAAGAGGAAGGTGCTTTTGGAAGTGACATCGAACAGCAAAAAGACAAAAAAAGAGCGACGGTACTGTACCGATGGATGAGGAGGAGGAGAACTCTTCATCGCACGAGGAGCAGCTATTGAAGAACAACAAGTTTGCTGGACTGCCTGACGAGGACCAGGTAGCGGAAGCAAAGGAGAATGAAGTGAAACAGCGAAAGGAGAAACTGCCTCCTTTTTATGTGCGGCAATCAGCAGCAACGATCGACTTTCGAGCGGGGCTGGTTGAACTCATCAAGTCTGGGAAAGTCCTAGGCAACATTCGTCTGTGTCAGGACGGATTTAAGGTGCTGGTGCAATCCAGGCAGCACTATCAACTGGTCAAGGATTACTTGACCGAAAACGAGGCGGAGTACTTTACCCATGATGTCGTCATGGATAAGCCGTTCAAAATCGTCGTTAGAGGTCTGTACGACATGCCAGTGGAGGAATTAGCTGCCGAGCTAAAAGTTTTGAAACTGGATGTGTTGGCCGTGCACAAAATGAGCCGACGCAACAAAGACATCAAGTACCGTGACCAGCTCTACCTGCTGCATTTGGCTAAGGGATCGACGACGCTTCCTGAGCTGAAGGCAATCAGAGCGGTTTTCAACATTATCGTGTCGTGGGAGCGATACCGACCAGTGCACCGTGACGTCACACAATGCTTCAACTGCCTGGGCTTCGGGCACGGAGGTAAGAACTGCCACCTAAAGCGTCGTTGCGCCAAATGTGGTACCGATGCGCACATCACATCCCAGTGCATCCAAGATTCGCTGGTGAAGTGCCTCAACTGCAACGGTGAGCACTCGTCAACCGACCGAAAGTGCCCCAAGAGAGCTGAGTTCGTGAAAATTCGGCAGCAAGCATCGACGAAGAATCAGCCTCAGCGTCGTAGAACTCCTCCAGCCCTGGTGGAGCAAAATTTTCCACCTCTTCAACCGCGACGCCAGGTCCCGAACTTGGCACCGTTGCCGTTGGATCCCAGGAAGAGAGCTGAGATGAATCATCCACGGCCGGGTTCCAGCCAGGAGCCGAGACCGCCACCACCGGGCTTCAGCCAGGAGCCAAGACCAACCCAAGAACCAGCAGTTGAGGAAAATGGTAATGATCTTTACACCTCAACCGAACTCCTCAATATTTTCAAACAGATGTCCGCTGCACTGCGTGGATGCAAAACCAAGACCCAGCAGATTGAAGTGCTGACCTCGTTCGTCATCCAGTATGGATCGTAGGTCCCTCAAGCTGCTGAATTGGAACGCTTGCTCCATTAGGAGGAAGAATTTAGAGCTGGTGGATTTTCTTCGCGAGAAGGAGATCGACGTAGCTGCCATCACGGAAACTCATCTGAAGCCCGGTGAAAAAGTTTATCTGCAAAACTACAAGATCGCGACGCAGCTCGATAGGACCACCTCTGGAGGAGGAGGTGTGCTTGTCGCTGTTCATCGTGATCTCAAGCCACGCCGGCTGCCACACTTTAAGCTGGACATCATCGAGGCCGTTGGAGTGGAAATTCCCACTTCGGTTGGCCCAGTACTCTTCATTGCTGCATACTGCCCACGTCAGGTGAATTCCAGAGATGGTTCAGCAGCAAAACTGAAGAGCGATATCCAGAAGCTGACACGGCGGAGCGCAAAGTACATCATCGCTGGTGACCTCAACGCGAAGCATGAAGTTTGGGGCAACAGCAGGAGGAATCGGAACGGAGTGATTCTGCACAACGATCTGCAAAACGGATACTACAACGTTGTGAGTCCAGATCGTCCAACGAGGGTGGCTCGGTCTGGGAATCACTCAATCATCGACTTCTTCATTACCAATATGGCTGAGAACGTGGCTCATCCTGAGGTGTTTGAAGAGTTGAGTTCTGATCACTATCCGGTGGTTGTGGAGGTTGGAGCTTCCGTTACTCCGCAGCGGCAACCAACCCGGAAAGATTACCACAACGTTGACTGGCAGCAGTTTCAGCAAGTGGTCGACAGCAACATCGACTATGATCAACACCCGGAAACTTCTGCTGATATTGATCGTTCGCTGGAGGTGATCCAGCAGGCTATCAACCAAGCAGAGGCTGCCAACGTTCGGGAGGTTCCTGTTAATTTTAAGGTAACTGATATTGACGTAGATACTAAACACTTGATTAGACTTAGGAATGTTTATAGGAGACAATATCAACGGACTGGGGACTATGACAAAAGATTTCAGTGAACAATTTGAACAAAATAATACAAGACCGACTTGACAATATCAGAAATCAAGAATTTTCAAAACATGTAAGCCAGCTTGGGAATTATTCAAAACCATTTTGGAAACTTTCAAAAGTTCTTAAAAACAAACCAAAGCCTATTCCTCCTCTTATTGTTGAGGATTCTCCTTTGATTACATCCGAGGAAAAGGCAAATGCACTTGGGCTTCATTTTGTTAGTTCACATAATCTTGGCGCTTCCATGACCAGCCGTAAAGAAACATCAGTTGCCAATAGTATTTCAACAATTAATAACTCTACCTTTGAATTTCCTGCAGATTCCCATGTTTCTGGTGAGGAAGTCAAAGTTGCAGTTAAACAAATGAAAAATATGAAAGCTCCAGGCTTTGATAACATTTTAATCTAGTGTTGAAAAAACAGAGTGATCAGTTCTTTCAACATCTAGCCAATATTTTCAATAAATGTTTGCAACTTGGTTACTTCCCTACCAATTGGAAACTGGGCAAAGTCATACCAATTTTGAAGCCTCAAAAGATCCAACATCGCCAACAAGTTATCGTCCCATTAGTCTTTTGAGTAGTCTGTCCAAACTCTTTGAGAAGGTCATCTATTCAAGGCTTTTGGATTTTACCAACGATAATAATATAATTTTGAACGAGCAGTTTGGCTTCCGAAAGGGACATAATACTGCTCATCAGCTTACGAGAGTAACTAAAATCATCAAGCAGAACAAGCTTGAGTCTAAATCAACTGCTATGGCTTTGTTGGATGTTGAGAAGGCTTTTGACAATGTTTGGCATGATGGTTTGATACATAAACTGTATTTATATGGTTTTCCAATGTATCTTATCAAAATTATCCAGCACTATCTTTCGGAGAGATCGTTCAGGGTTTTTCTGAATGGGATTGCTTCTGGATTATTCAACATTGATGCTGGGGTTCCCCAAGGAAGTATTCTTGGCCCACTTCTGTACAATATTTTTACATCTGATTTGCCTACTCTTCCTGGTAATGGTGTGTTGTCACTTTTTGCTGATGACACTGCCGTTATTTATAAGGGTAAAATAACCAGATATTTAGTTGGCCGTCTTCAAAAGGGTCTTGACGTTCTTTCCGAATACTTTGGCGACTGGAAAATTCGCATAAATGCAGCCAAAACTCAAACCATCATTTTTCCACTTTCCAAATCGGCCCGATTTGTCCCAAAGGATGATGTTTTGATTAAAATGAATGATGTTTCGATACCCTGGTCAAAGAAGTTGTCTATTTAGGTCTCATACTTGACTCGAAACTTTTGTTTCGACAGCATGTTGACAAAATATTGAACAAGTGCAGCATTCTCATCAGGTGTTTGTATCCTTTGATTAACAGAAAATCAAAGCTATCTTTGAAAAATAAGTTAGCAGTTTACAAACAAATAATTTACCCCGTTATTGAGTATGCAGTACCTGTTTGGGAGTGTTGCGCTAGAACTCATAAATTGAAGCTCCAGCGTGTCCAAAACAAGGTACTCAAAATGGTTTTGAATGTTCCTGGCTGGACAAGATCAAGTGAGGTTCATGAATTAGCAGAAGTAAAAATGTTGGATCAGAAGATTCAAGAAAAATGTTTGAAATTCAGGGAAAAATGTGCTATATCTGAATACCCCTTGATTCAAGGATTGGTTTAGTTTATTGTAAGTTTAAGTTAGTTTTAGGTTAGGTTATGTTTTCTTAACATTTTTTTCCTCATTGTACCTAGTGTTACAAAAATGATAAATCATATACTTTTAAAGTTAAGAAAATGAACAGTGTTTAAATCACGAAAAGCAAACTAAAGCTGAAGAGCCACAGCTGACCACTTATTATGTAAACCAAATGTAATTATTATAAGAAAGATTCAATAAAGTATATTTAATTCAAAAAAAAAAAAATTCAATAATAAAATAGGGGGGCTGGGGGATGTTGATTTATTTCCTTGAAATATCCTTAAGAGTATATTTACTACAATCAACATTGATTAACGCAGAGCACGCGACGTCAACGGCCGGTTGGCAGTGGAGGTCGTGGGCGTTGTGACTACTTTGCCCCTACTCGCGTTACTTAGGGACACTGTACTCCGACTGGTGGCGCGTACTATCTACTCTAATCTCAACAGTTGCTAAAATTACAGGACTTGTTCTAAGAACGTGATTTTTGCCGTAAACTTTTCTTAATATGTTTCTAATACAACGTTTCGAACTGTATTAAGTTTTATTGAGAAGAATTAAATTAAAACGTTAGAGAAGAATTAAGATTGTTTTAAGCGTTTTGTTTGCTTATTTTTTATGTTCTCTAATTAGTAGGTGATTCCTAAATTTCTTTAAAAAAATCGAACTGCTTTCAATCCCATTCATGTCCTTCATTTAGTCTACGTTGCGCGCTTCGACCGCGTGTCTGTGACGCGGTCCGGTCCTGCAATCCAGTCCGACTGCGGCAGCAACGCCTCACGCTTGGAAATCTCCTTCGATCCGTCTGTCGCCACGAGCGTCTTGAGCGATTTGTCCAACGTGGTCTAGATTTCACCGCCGCACTCCAACATGGTCAACATGATCGCCGATGGGACCATCTTCTTCCACGATCTACTTCGTCGTAGTCGAACGTCATCAACTGACCATCCTGTCTGACTTCAATAGCTGCCTGCCGGAAACCACACTGCTCGTCGTCAGCCAGGCTCAGGTTACCGCGTCGTCATCGGTCGGCATCGACGAACACAAACGTCAACGGCTGGTGCTGGTTGCCAACCTAGCACGTCCTTGCAGAGTACGCGTCCTGGCTGCTAAGATTGGCTTAGATTAGATTAAGAATTTTATGTACAGTGTTGACTTGCGTACCTGCAGGGCAATCGGGATGTCGGTGCAGCCGTTGAACGCGTGGATTACCTCGTCGATACACTCTCCACTCGTAGTTGTAGATAGTATCCAGCGATCCATCTGCCGCCACCACCGAAACGTCTCGAGCGACTCTCGTCCAGCGTGGGGTAGATTCCATCGACGCAGTTCGACATGGTTTCGTTCTCCGAGTCTTTAATATTGAGCATTAATCGCTCATCCGAGCCTCCATGTCGTGCACTCCAACAACTATTGTTGAATGTTTGGACAAGCGATGATTTGCTTGATGAGTTGGACATCTGCTGGTGCACCTGGGCATGGGAAATAAGTCCACCGGAAGAGGTGCATGACCTCGCGAAAGATTCGCGACAGGTCGGCTAGTTCGGTGTCTGAAAATTTACAAGCACGAAGAAGAGCGAGAATTTTAGTTACGGCGGGTTCGCGGTGACAGTGCGTGCGTGAATCTTCACTATTGGGCAATTCTTTATCAATAAGCGGTGGCAACGACGGTCCGTCCGGGTTGATGACCGAGTAGCTGGTCGCCGGTGTATCGGGCGAGGACTTAGGCGGGTCCACCATGAGCCAATGCGCGATCGGCTGGCGAACCTTTTGGTTGCAAAACATGTTCAGGGCCAGCTGGTTCTCGTGCTCGGAACTGGTGCGGTTACTATGCGAGTTATTCACACCAGCCGTGGCCGCCGTTACAGCTGCACTAACCGGTACTACCGGATCACTGCTGTTGTTGTTATTGGTCGTATGCGTAGTGCTGCCTCCTCCTCCGCCACTCGTGCTTGATAAATCACTACTTTTCGAGCTTCCACCAAAAACACGACTCGACGCTGCCGCTACCGTCGGCTTAGGCACCGCGACTGGTACCAGTGGTGTTGTTGTTGGAAGTGTCTCCAACTTGATTACCACCCGCCAGGTTTAGATTGCTGCAGGTTCTGTTTTGACGTTGGAATCACATCCTAGAATAAAATATCAGAATCAGCGTATTGAATCAAACTCAACCGAAGACCATCAAACCAAGCATCCATCCACCGCCGGATTACGTTTTTCGGCGATGGATTCTCTGGCGGAACTAGCGCAAACGGTTCGTCAGGTTTGACTGCAACAGTCAGCTCGGGTTCTTCCTGCTGCTCTGCGGGATCTAATTGAGAGAGTCGTGCTCGGGTTTGGTACTGGCCTGGGACATGGAAGCTTCTGCAGGGTAGAGGATCGGATTGGATTTGGCCTCTGCCTTCATCTATGGGCTAAACGGCCACGGGATCCGCGACGGCAGGTTGTTATCGCCGCAGCCACAGGCTCTTTGAGAGGTTTGTTTCTCGCAACTAACAGCGACCAGGACAGGACTTCAGCTTCGGCAACCGGAGCGGCGGCAATGGCTGTCGCTTGGGATGGCGAATCGACGGCGGCTTCGTCGGCCTTAACCGACATGAATGGTCGTTTTCGACGGCGCAGAGAACTAGGCCGGCGGAGGTAGTAAACCTTAAGATTCCGAGATCCGGTAGAAAATTCTTCCTCCAACAGCCATCCCACGTGTTTATTTTTTATTTTGTTTTGCTCTTCCACTGCTCGAATCGAATTTCAGCAAGACCTGTCATTTGGTTGCTGTCAAACTCATTCGAGCAGTGCACGGATGACATCGCGCGATTTTTTTCACATCGCGCTCACATCGCGATGCAATCGTGCCAGATCGCGCTGATTCTTGGTAATCGTGGCAGATCGCGTTCATCGAAGGTCATCGCAGTTGAATCGCAAGCTCATCTCGGGAGTGTCATCCCCCTCGGATGGCTGCACATCTTGGATTTGGGTTTGTGAAGTAAGGGCCTCTGAACGCTTAAACCGGCATTCGTTCGCTTTGTCGGAAGGGTTTAACGGACTGGTGTGGCTTTTTGCGGGAAAACAACAACAACAACATTGCCCAAGTTGAATTTCACCACGTCCTGATCACTTCCCGCTGTTGGTCCGGGTGCTCAGCAGTGTAAACATGCGTGTAGCTATCCGCCAACTGCAACCCGCCCGGTAGGTAAATAAATAAATAATGCGACTTTGATAAGGTTCTCATTCGTGATGCGTTGTTCATCCTCCGTCAACCCCCACGGTGATGGGAGCAACGGGTCCAGCAGGAGTAGTAGCCGCGGTAGGTGCAGGAGCAGCAGCAGGTGCAGCGGGAGTAGAGCAGCGGCTTTACGGTAGGTAATTATGACACGCGCGTAAGTAAGTAAAATCGCACTTTATTTCTCCAGAAACGAACGCGGCTCAAAGGCCTGCGGCGGAGTGGGACTCTACGTTCGACAAGGTCTCAAAGCAACACCGGTCATCAAATCGACCCACGACAACGCAGCAACGATCGCAACGAGGGTTGAGTACATGGTGGTTCAAATTAAAATCAACGAACTCAATGTTGGGGTGGCTGTGGTGTACAACCCGTCATGCTCAAGTCCGACGTTCGCCGTGCTTTACGAAAAAGTCCTTCTCGAGATGCTCGATCTAGGGTTTGACCGAACGTTCATTGTGGGGGATTTTAATATCAACGTGGCGTCTGTCCTCCCTTCGTTGAATCTGACCTCGTTGAGACGAATTCACTCAACGTTCAACCTCACCGTTCTACCTACCGGCCCCACAAGAATCACCGACACCACCTCAACTACCATCGACCTGCTGATCACCGACTGTCCACAGTTCATTCGGAAGGCAAAAGCGGTATCCGCAAGCGCTATTTCAGATCACGAGGTGATCTACCAGCTTGCTGATGTCCTGGTGAGGAATCGACCGTGCGAACTCGCTGATTCATGCGGCCAAGACACGCTACGCAGATCAGCACTTCGGACATGAACTACCCGCAAAGAAGCTTTGGTGCAACCTCAGAAGAGAAGGCGTACACAACTCTACCAAGTCCGGCCCGCCTGCAGAAGGAATCGATGCCGATGATCTGAACCGCTTCTTCTCTGATGGTCACCGAGAGCTCGGCACGGGGCAGCGTAGCGCACAGCAGAGGGAACCAGCGCACCGAACAGCAGTTGATCACGGCGGAAATGGGTTCAACTTTCGACAAACCAACGCCGAAGAAGTCAACCGGAAGATTGTAATGTCCGAGCATACTCTGAAAAGTCAGTCTTCTCCAACTGGCTACGATGGTGTCATCTATGTAGAACATTAAGCATACTCTGGCGAACTCCGGTTTAAGACTAAACTTTATTTTCTACTCAAGTAGACGCAGGCCCTTACAGCCGAGGGCCTACGTGACCTAAAATACTTGGTCAGCAGAATGGGTGCGATCCGATCGTCGGTCATTGGATCGCAGCATTCTGCTGACGCGTTCTTAGAACGAACAGTTGCAACATTGTAGCAACTGTCGTTCTTACTAGGGCGGTATCCACCGCACGCCCTTCCTAATTGTTTAAAAAAAAATATACCTTAAGTTTATTTTTTTTTTGTTTAATGTGTTGATTTTTTCCTTTTTTCCTTCTGGTTGAATATAATTTCTTCTCTTTTTATTTTTATTTTTTTATATTTTTTGTTTTTTACATATTTGGGTTCTTCTCCTTCTCTCTCCCTTCTTAAAAAAAAAAATTCTTTTTTTTTTCAGAAGTATTTTCTTACTCTGTCCTTATGGACAGTATCTATTTTATTCTTGATCTGCACTTTCAAATTGGAACCCAGATCTTCGAGGACTTGGTATGGTCCCTCGAATTTTGGTTCCAGTTTGGAAGTGGTTTCGTTTTTGATTAAAATTAAATCGTTTATTTTATAAAGATTCGTGTCAATGTTGTTTTTAATCCGTTTTTGTTTGGATTTTAACAAACTGTCGCGCGCTTGGGATTGCGACGTTTGTAATTTAAATTTCAGAGTAGCGGAATAGTCGTCTATGTTATAGACCGGAATTATTTCCGTTTCTCCTTGCAACTCAGATGGAATGTTGCATAATTTCCCATACATTAACTCGTACGGTGTTTTATTGGTTGCACTGTGCACAGTTGTATTATAAGCGAACTTATAATACGGCACCCATGCAGACCAATAACCATATGAATTATTGGTTTGGATGCGTAGAAAATTTCCCAGAGCTTTACGGGAATTCTCTAGTGCTCCAATTGTCTCGTGATGATATGCTGTTGAATTGAGTTTATCAATTTTCAGCATATCACACAATTTTGTAAATACGGAGGACATGAATTCTGTGCCTCTATCAGTCAAAATTTGGGTTGGGACACCGTAATTTAAAATTTCTGATTCAACAAATGCTTTGGCCACAGAATTTGTTGATTTATCAGCAATTGGTGTCGCGGTCTCGAATTTAGTTAAATCGCATTGGGTGGTCAGTATGTACTGATTCCCGTAAGCGTCTGGTATTGAAGGACCTACTATATCCAGAAATATTTTCTCAAACGCACTGTTAGCAGTGCTGGTTATCGTCATAGGAACTTTAGTGCGGAAACTTTTGTTTCTTTGGCACTCGTTACATTTTCTGATAAAATTAGAAATATCTTGGTCCATGGATTTCCAAAAATATCTTTGCTTTATCGTGTTGGTTGTTCTTTTTACACCCGCGTGCCCTGCAGTTGGCAACACGTGGAAGTTGTTTATGATGAGTTTTTGCTCTTTTTTTATCGTCTATTTGACGAATTTTTGATCCAATTGTAATTATTGGAGGCATGCCTTCTATTTTTAAGGACTCTATTTGTTCCTTTAGTGTCCGGAATTCAGTCGTATTACTTACGACAAGGCCTTTGATCGGGTTATTTTTTTATCAGATTTACCAATCGGGTCATTACTCCCCGTAGGTGAGTTAATGTCGTATTGGGCTTGATGTATAAAATACCCTGGGACTGAACTGTCTCGAGATCAGTTTGGTCAGTTCCCAATTTTATTTGAATGTAATCTACATTCTTGCTCACTTGTGAAGTGGCAGCTTTTATTTTTGTCTGTGCTCTTGTGCACACCATGCTAATTTAAGGCGTAAGCGCCTGGAGATCTTCTATGGAAATACGTGACAACGCGTCCGCCACATCGGCCTCATGATCCCTTAGGACTGTTACGTCCGAGATCCAGGACTCTAAAGTTTCCGCTGAACCGGTAAACTTTTCCACCATTTTGATGGCGAGTCCTAAGTCCAATCTATTTGCCATGGTTTGGTCGAGTTCCACAAACAAGTGGGACAAGTCCAAATCAAGATTTGTTTTTAAGGAAGGCTTAGTGCCCGTGACACATTTGTTAAGACATTCCTTTATGAAGATTTTTAATTCTTTAAGCCTTTTGGCTAATGTTTTTTGATCTTCAAAATTCTTTTCCCGGATAATGGATTGCTGGAGCTTATCCAAAATCTTGTTTATCTTAATTTGTGCAGACTCGAGTGATTTTCGAGTTTGCACTTTCTGTAGCAGAAAATTTAATGTTAGCCTAATGGTTTCTTCTTTTTGTAAGAAAGATTCCATTAGGGCACTCTAAGCACTTTTTTTTATGGAAGTCTGTGATCTAAATCCAAGTAAATTTATAAGGTGAGATCATTCTACGCAAAAATAAAATAAAAAGAGAGAAGGAGAGATTGGATTCATCTTTTTTTTTACTGCACTGATATTGATATTATTTGACATAACATAATTTTTTTTTCTTCAAGCACTGATATTGATATTATTTCACATAAAATAAAATAAAAATTCTGAACGATTGCTCGGCAAATCCTTATACTTGCTGTTTTGCCGACGTTGAGCTACTCCCGTTGCGACGAACTCGGGTACGAACTCGTACATCGCTGCCGCTGCTTGTTCCCGCTGGCAGAGCTCCTGCTGCTGCTGCTGTTCCTGCTGCTGCTGCTGTTCCTGCTGGCCGAACTTGTTGCTTTACTCCCTCTAGGATAACCAGTATCGGTTCACCATTTTGCTCTTCAATAGGATGCACAATTTACTGCGCAGGTTTTTGAGGGCAGTTGTCTGGAGCCGGGACCGTGGTGTAGGGCGTGATTGCCTCTCACCCAGTCGGCCTGGGTTCGATCCCAGACGGTCCCGGTGGCATTTTTCGAGACGAGATTTGTCTGATCACGCCTTCCGTCGGACGGGAAGTAAATGTTGGTCCCGGACTAACCTAAAAAGGTTAGGTCGTTAGCTCAGTCCAGGTGCAGGAGTCGTCTCCCTGGGTCCTGTCTCGGTGGAGTCGCTGGTAGGCAGTTGGACTCACAATCCAAAGGTCGTCAGTTCGAATCCCGGGGTGGATGGAAGCACATGCCATCAAATTTCAGGCATCAAAACACTAGCGCCACTCCGATGCGAACGGGAAAATATTCAAACAATAAGCTTTAAAGCGATGGTGGGAGAGCGAGAAAAAAAATAAAGTTTCAGCGCAGCGAAGAGAAGAAACACACAAGAAACGAAAAAGCTTGCTGCTGCTCTCACTGTCACTGCTTTTCGCGCCACCGCACGAGATGGACGTATTTTGCTGTGCGTTGCGCTTTTTGTTTTGAATTTTTATTTGAAGCAAATCAATCAGTTAGCGTACATTTTTGTTGTTTTTCGATTGTGTAGTGATACGTATTGATCTGCACTGTTTTGACTGTAATAAATGAATCAATTTGTGACGTGAGAATATAATTTTAAGTGATAACTTATTTTGTAAGAAAACCCTCGAGGTTATATTAGCTTTGATACTTTGAGACAGTCCAAAATATTGATTTAAATATCGTTAAAAATACAAATATTACCGTAACACCCGTCTGACCTGTGTCCGATTGTTGGCCAATCCGGTCTTACCGGATCACCTGAAAATAGTTTTGCTTGTAAACCTATCAATTAACTCGTCTTGAGGACCCCTTTGTTCTCTAACTCCACCACGTCCTCGTGTAGCGTTTCCTTCGTAGACCGGAAAAAAAGGCACTAACCAGGCACTAACTGTTTGCTGCTTTTGTCCCTGGGAGCCTGTGACAGTTCTCTATCTGGAAGAATTTACCAGCAGAGCATTTTCCTTCGTCTTTGGCTGGATCCGGGTTTGTTATGGATTGGTTTGCCATGAAAACTGCTTTGTATTAAGTATCTTTGATTGAATTGATTTTTCCACTGGGCCCAAACCCGCCCGGTGTTCAATTTTATCTAAACTTAATTAATAATCATGAAATTCCAAAACTTGCTCGCCATTTCGCTGAATGTTTTCCTCGCTCTGTCAAAATTTGGTCAAAACAGTGCGAAAGAGATGAACGAAAAACAACATCACTACCATGTTTGACTGTGTGCGTGCGCGCATATTTTGTTTCACTGTGTGCGTGTACGGGCATTGAAAAGCTCGACAACTTAGATGACAGCCCACCAGATGGCTCTGCGGTTTTGATGATTGAGCGTTGTTCCCAGATTTTGGGAGTTGTCTATCTTTTTAAATTAGGTATCTTTGATGGAAGCTAAGGTGTAAAAAGAGGTTTGCAATTGCCTCAACAATCAAACCTTCGGACACCTAGTTTCGAGTAGGAATCTCGCAATCGAGAACGCCAAGGCAATGCTGTAGAGCGAATAATCTGATTTTTTTTTGTCTGGAGCGACGGCATTTGGTTTTCCACTGCCGCACCAGCTGCTAGGTTGAACAATGAGTCCACTATCTTAAATTGTGCATTAACCTCTTCCTTGATGATCGTATTTCGCTTTTTCAGTTTATCTCTGATGTCCACAAGTTGTGAAAAACACAGTGAAAAAAGTAGGTCGTTCGCCAACCTTGCCATTTTGAATTCTTTTTGTCTGTTGATCACTGGCACTTCATATTTTCTTCGTTTTAATTTTTTTTTCACTGGCACTTTAAATTGTCTTCGTTTGTTCGTTGCTATTTTTCATTGCTAAACAGCGTTTAAGTTAGCAAGGGAACGCGCTGCACGCACCGCTTCTCTTTTTTGCCATGCCACAATTTTTTTCAGCACCGCGTAGCCCATACTACTGGCGACCAAAACCACAATCACAATCAGGAGCAATTGATTTTCTTCATGATAGGTAGTGTGCTGCTCCATATTGTTAATAATCATCGGGCTAGCAACCACCTAGCCAATAACAACTAGTTTTTGTGCTCCGCGTTTTTTCACCGATTTCTACGATTTACGGTCGTTAATTAACCGCGGGTGTGCTCCTACGCGATGCGTAACAAGGGCCGCGGCCGTGGCTTCTCGAGTTCGGCTCGGGGACGCGGCCAAAACAGCTCATTGCACCGTATCCAGAAGAGCTCCTCGCCGGCGGCAAAAAACCCAGCTGTTCTTCTTACGACTGCTGACCAAACGAAGATCCCGCTACTGCCACGTAGCCCCGTCAGAACCAGAGCATCCGGTAAGAAGGTCCAGCAGTCCGTATCGACTTCCGGAATGCCGCAACAAACGTCCGGAGCCGGTGGACCTGGTCCATCCTCCAGCACAACAGGAATTGCAATTCCAACAAAAAATTCGTTCGAGATGCTGTCTGATAGCGGCGACGACGACGAAAGTGCACACCAGCAGGAGGACAATAACCCCGCAGATGAAGCAAAGAAGGCAAAAATGCTCGCGTGTTCTTTGCCTAGGGTGAGAGACAGGCCACCAATGATACATGTGGTCGATACTTTGGCGTCTACTGTTGATGATCTATTGCTACCGTCAAACGTACAATATTTCATCAAAGTAACAAAAGTTGCGGTGCAAGTGCTCGCGCTGTCCCAAGTGGATTATGCCAAGGTTTTGGAAGTGTTCAAAGCCAATAATGTGAAATTTTTCACGTACGACCGCCGTGACCAAAAAATGGTCAAGGTCGTGCTCCATGGACTGGCGGAGATGGACATTTCCGAGGTCACCGAGGAGCTGAAGAACCTCGACATCACGCCTCGAGAGGTAAAAGTGCTGTCGAAGAAGACCACAGCGACAGGTACACATGTATTGTACCTGTTATATTTCGACAAGGGTACAGTAAAAATCCAGGACCTCCGACTGGTAAAGTGCCTTTCCGGATACTTGGTGAAGTGGAGGTTTTTCACCAAGCGGCCAACCGACGCCGCACAATGCCACCGTTGCCAAAAATTTGGCCACGGATCCCGCAACTGTAACCTGCCCCCGCGATGCGTCAAGTGTGGCAAGGATCACCTCACCGAAGGCTGCCTTCTACCCCGGAAGGCGACACTGAAGGATACCGGAAACGCTGAGCAGCACAAGCCTAGCGTGAAATGCGCTAACTGCGGTGGAAACCACACCGCCAACTTCCGCGGATGCACGTCCCGGAAGTCGTACATCGAGCAGCAGGAAAAGAAGAGGAAGCCGCCAGCCAGTTCACTGACTAAACCCGCAGCAGATCGCAGTTCGGCGCATCCACCCGGATGGTCGCGAACGTACGCAAGCGTAGCAGCAGCCAGCTTAGAACCTGCCCCAGCGCAGGTCGACGCTGCCGATGGTGACCTGTTCTCGCTGTCGGAGTTCCTCATCCTCGCGAGGGACATGTTTCACCGTCTGAGTAGCTGCCGTAACAAGCAGCAACAATTCATGGCGCTATCAGAGCTCATGATGAAATATGTCTGCATCGTTTGAGCCCTCAACGACACGTCGATTCACGCCGTCAACATTGTTTTGACTTAAATATTCTGTGATATAGTCCTAAGCTTTCCCTTCCCCTGTCCCCTTTCCTAAGTAATTTTTGCAGTTTTTTTTGTGAATTTTTCCTGCACTTGCTTATCCCTTAATCCTAGAAACAATAGTAATCATTTGATTAATGTATTAAGCCGTAGCTGAAAGGATTTCCACAACACTACATAATGTAATTAACTCAACAAATTGTACATCGATAAGCACACACAAATAAATAAATATGAAATATATTGTTAATAATTTCCACTTGCGGGTCGCGACGTTTGTTGATTTACTTTGGGGTTTTCCCATTTTGATTTTTAATTATTTATTTTTTTTACACTTTCATCACGTTCATCTCGTTGAAACTGTTTTTGGGTTTCACACAGTTATACCGTCGAGGGTTTTTCACGTTCTTCTTGTTGAAACTTTTCTTTGGGTTTTCACACAGTCATACTGTCGAGGGTTTTTCACTTTGAATTTTCACTACACAGTGGCCAACTCGGGTTCGCCGAAACCGAAAAATTACTGCTTCCAAGGCGGGCACGACGACGTCTTACACAAACGGAAATCGCGCACCGAAACTGCTCCTGGCAGGATCGCCATGTAATGTCCGAGCATACTCTGAAAAGTCAGTCTTCTCCAACTGGCTACGATGGATGTCATCTATGTAGAAGATTTAGCATACTCTGGCGAACTCCGTTTTAAGACTAAACTTTATTTTCTACTCAAGTAGACGCAGGCCCTCACAGCCGAGGGCCTACGTGACCTAAAATACTTGGTCAGCAGAATGGGTGCGATCCGATCGTCGGTCATTGGATCGCAGCATTCTGCTGACGCGTTCTTAGAACGAACAGTTGCAACATTGTAGCAACTGTCGTTCTTACTAGGGCGGTATCCACCACAAGACCCTCGAAATACAAACCAACGCTACTGGCACCGATGGCATTCCCATCTCGTTTGTGAAAATGCTGTGTCCGCTGATCCTGCCTGAACTTTGTCACCTCTTCAACGCAATTATCGCGGCTCAAACTTTCCCGTCTCTGTGGGAAACAGCTATTGTAACACCTATACCCAAGACACCAAGCCCCAGCCTGCCCAAGCACTTCCGTCCCATCAGCGTCCTTCCAGCTGTTTCGAAAGTGTTGGAAAAAATCCTGCTTGACCAAATCACCGATCATCTCGAGAACCCGAACCTGCAGCTCCTGGCCAAACATCAGTCAGGATACAGGAAAGGATTTGGAACGACAACTGCTCTTGCCAAGGTAACGCACGACATCTACGGGAACCTAGATAACAAAAACTGCACCGTCATGGTACTTGTCGACTTTTCGCTTGCGTTCAACTGCGTCAACCATCACCTGCTTGAGAACAAGCTGAATCGGGAATTCAGGTTCTCGAGCGCTGCTTGCAAGTTGGTCGCATCGTTCCTTGGCCAAAGAAAGCAAAGCGTCCGTCTCGGCGATAAAGTCTCAGCTGTACGGGATGTAACCGATGGTACACCGCAGGGGTCCTGTCTCAGCGCGCTGCTGTTCAGCCTTTTCATCAACAGCTTACCCGGAGTCCTGAGATGCGAGTACCAACTGTACGCTGATGACTTACAAATCTACGTGTCTGGACCGATTGAGCAGATCGAAGACCTGATTGCCAGCATCAACACCGACTTAGCTGCGATCACAAACTGGGCCACCCAAAATCAACTTCACCCAAACCCCAAAAAACAAGGCCATCGTCTTCACCAAAGCAGGTTCCGTTCAACCCCTCACGGACATCGTATTCAGCGGGGAAGTTGTTCCACTGTGCGAGAAAGTTGTCAATCTTGGTCTCCAGCTGGACAACAACATGACCTGGAAGCATCAAACCAACAGTGTGACCCAGAGAGTCTATAACACCCTGAAGACGTTCCGTCGCTTTGCGGCGGTCCTCTCTCAACCCACACGGCGCAAGCTGGTCCAAGCTGTGATAGTGCCGATGTTTACCTACTGTGACATTGTCTACTATCACGGGCTCTCTGCGGCGCTTAAGGAGCAACTCCACCGGTGCTTCAAGTCGGTCGTACAATAAATTGAATAAGTTCTTTCGACAGGCTGATGTCAGCTGATGACGTTCTACCAGTAGTGATGAGACTGATAAAGAAATCGTCACTTCCGTTGCTGAGCCCGACCCAAACAATTGTTAGAGTCTGAACAATTCTGCATTTAATTTTGCTTGAATGCAATTCAAATAAAGAATTTCGTGAATATTCGACTTAGTAACACTTTATCACAAATGCTTTTATTTAAATTTACTTTATTTATCGTTGTATTACAATTCCATAATTAGGTGACTTCCTGTCCAAACAGATATAACTTCAATGTTCCTTCGCCAGAGGCGACCCAGCTGGACAGTGGACTGCGTGTGGCCAATGAGGATTCCGACTCGCAGATTTCCACCGTTTTTCTGTGGATCGATGCCAAATCGCGGTACGACGATGCCTGCAAGAACAGCGTCGCGCATTTCCTGCGTGAGATGCAGGAATTCAAGGGTAACTTGCCGTAAGTAGTCTTGGAACATCTGCACGCGACCGCCTTCCAGGGAATTTCTCTCTGGGTTTCATGGGTCGGCCAACATCATCCAACCGATTAGCAACACGGCCCTCGCACCGTCATGGCCACGGCCGGTGAAGTCAATCTCGGAGACCTGGTCAAGCTGGCCTTCGTCGGAAAGCCCCCGCCGATTCACCGGTTCGGAAGTGCGCGTTTGCGATGATTCTCTACGGATGGCGCACGTTGTCATCGCCATCGAGGGTTGTTCCCATTGGTCGCAATGTCCTCACGCAGTGCCAACCGCCTCCGATCCAGCACCGCGGCACTACGCCCAGGTTATCAGTCGTCAGAATCTGCGACACAAAATCGATCGCGTCTTCCAGCATCGGTGAGCGGAGCGGAGTGGTTAATCGGCCAGCAACCTCGCGTTGGATGAGTTTCTTACGAGAATCGCGATTCCGACGGCCCGCTTCGCTACCGAGGGCTTAGCTTGGGGGACACTTTGCGCCCTTGGGGGAGTTTTGAACCTTCTTGAGCGTCTTCGCGGGGATCCACTCGTAGTCGACGTCCTTGTTGTTAGTGTTTCCGGTTCGACGGTCTTGCGCACCGCCGACGATCGCTTGCGCTTGCCATACGAATCGCGGAACTGCTGGCCGACGACGAGCAGCAGCATCACGATTGCGGCCAGGAACACGCACTTGAAGAACGTTTCGCCGTCCAGGCCCTAGTCGACCTCGATGATCGAGAAGATTTTCTTGAAGACAGCCTCCGAGAACTGATTGCCACTGGCGTCCCGGTAGATCGACGCTATGTTGGCCTAAATGTTCTGGAAGAAGTAGTCAAAGTCCATCCGATAGCGGAACGAAGCCTGGATGGTTTCAACGATGAAATCGTAGCTTCCCTTGTTGTCGAATCCGACCAGGAGTGTAGCGGGCGGATTAACAACAGAAACGTATCGGCGTCGGGAGATTTCGTCGTTTCCGGATCATCGTCCATTTCAGTTTCCTCAACCTAGTCTGTCACCGATTCGTCCTCTCCCTCAACCTCCGCATATAACTTATCCTCAGCGACGTGGGCCTTCAACCGAGAACCACCATCCACGGTGAGCAGGAACGACGGAAGGACCAGTAGGAAATAAATGACGCACTGGTGGAGGGATCACTTTGAATCTTCGACACTTTTCACAGATTTGTACGCCGCTCCGATGGGAGGATGAAATCGGATGGCCAACTCAGAACTTTCGAAGACGCCGACTCGGACTACGGCAGTGAAGAAAACGTTAGTTTACGTGGGGTTAGTTTGGTTTTATCTTGATTGATTACCCTTTGATTATGTTCCAAAAACGCTGCTCCAAAAAAAAATCTTAAAAATTTATGTTTATTTACATTTTTGACTGCTCGAATACATCAAAACAAACATTTGTGCAGTGCGGCTAGTATCACGGAAAACTGCAAGAACGGATATTGCATGGCAACCCTGACTGCATGAACAAGAATTTTCATTCGAGCACGATCTGACCACGATGAGCACGATGAGCGCGATCTGGCGCGATTTGCCGCGATGAGCAAAAAACAATCACGATGAAGGTGCGATGTGCGAATGAGGTGGAATTTGATGCGATTTGATGCGATTTTAGTCAAATCGCGGAGTGTCATCCCCCTCGCGTTCAAGTCTGATAGCAAAGTGATATTAGTTACCCACTCTAACTTTAGGGGGGCTGCGGGCGATTTTCGGGCATCGCCAGGGCCAGTTAAGACGCTTTAGTCTGGACACAATCCTTAAAAAAATATATATTTGTTTTGCACACACACACCAACATATTTGTTCTTTGCCGCTCTCACTCACACAATCCCCTTTCGTAACGCGACCAACAGCTGTCAAAAATTTGCAATTTCACGTGTTTAGTCGTCATAACCAGCTCCAACAAAGAAAGCTCGCGGTCGTTTCTGGACGTGTTCCGGAGTTCCCCCGGCCGCGTTTCCCCGGTTTCCCCGATCCAGAAGCCGCTCAACGTCGAAAGAACCAGTGTCCGCGCGGTTTGAAGCAAGTCCGCAATGCGAGAACCGGCGCCGAAGACTCCCCCAGTGAGATGCAAATCGGTTCTCCGGGAGTGCCCGGAATGGAGCAGGAATCGGACACTGAAGGAGGCCACGGCTGGAGAGTTCAATTTCGTTCCCGGGGGAAGCGGGTTACGCCGGCGAAGAAGACGTCGCTGACGTTTGCCATTTTCCGCACTGGTATGACCGGATTGGGGTGCAGAAGATATGGGGGAGAACCTTTGTGAAGCGGTCGTCTGAGGCGATGGTGAGTAAAAGATTTATAGAAGTTGAACCATAGATTACTGACTGTTTATTTTTCTTATTTCAGCAAAACGTTAATCTCGACCCGCTGCCACCAGTCTCCCACCTCCAACCCGGTCGGAGACCATCACGGCTTCTTCGACGACAATGACCGCACCCAGTAACCCGGAAACGTGAAACGTGTCATCATTCCGCCCCAACTACCGCGTCCGCATCCCCAAGTCCAGCCCAACAAAGTGAATCCCCTCCTCGAGCGTGTCATGCAGCAGCGTCCCCTCAATCCGACGGCCCAGACCGTACTCAGCCGCCCAATGTGACGATTGGTTCTCCTCCCCGGGGCCGTCCTCGCCGTGGCGAGTTTAAAACGAAAACGTCCTGTCGCGAACGCTCTTTTTTCCCGCTTGAACCACCTGCTGCTATGGTATTAGAGCGACGTCGTCGTTCGGGACCAACATGTGCAGCCAAAGACGCCGGTTGTGGAGCAGCCGGTTCCGGTACCCAGAGTTAAGACCGGTGCCATGTTCCGGGGAATTCGACAGCGACAACCTTCAAGTACGATTCTGACCAGTAGGATCCTGCGGTGCTGAATTCCTAGCACAATCCTTCATTAGCACCAGATCAAGTCATCAACAGTGAAGTGAAATACAAGAAAAAAAAACAGAAGTATAAAAACACAAATTTATTAATACAAACAAAATAACACAAATATACATAATTATAAAATTCAAAAAAAAAATATAAAAATACAAAGATAAAAAACAATAAACAAAAATCTTAAACCACAAAAAAAAAGACAAAAATACACAACCACAATACAAAACACACAAAAAAATATAAGAACACATCTTTAAAAAGCAAAAAAATGCTAAAACCAGCTAAAGCAGAAATAAAATCAAAAATACAAAAGATTAAATATATTATTAAAGATATTAAAATACAAGAATGTAAAAATAATAAGAAAGTAAAATCCAAGAATACATAACAACGATCATAAAAAAATAACAAAATTACAAAAAAACAAGACTACAGAATCTCAAAATAAATACACTAATTAGAACAATAATTTTCATATTTTCACTTAATTCAACTTAATCAAATTTAATTTAACTAAAATTAATGGAATTCAATAAAATTACACTTAATTTCACTGAATTTAACTAAAGTTAACCACATAAAACTAAATGTTATTCATTTTAACTAAACTTAAACAAAATTTAAGAAATTTAAACCAAATGTATCTAAATTTAACTGAAAATATCCAAATTCAACTGAGAATTTCAAATTATAATCAAACTAAACAATAATAAATCTAAATAAATTAAAACAAATTAAATTAAACTGAATATACAGCAATTCCCCACGAAAACAGCATGGAAAAAAACAAAAGTCAGATTGAGCTAAAAATTTTTCTGGGGGTTCCCTAGCCGAAATAATTAGACCCGTATTTTTTTGTTTGGCCATTAGGGTGACCTACGCCGTGTTAGGGTAGTCTGAAAAATGGCCATTTTCGTCGATTTTCGCAAAAACCACTTTTTTTGAAAAATCATAACTCCTCGCCATTTTTACCGATTTCAATTGTCTTATACGCAAATGAAAGGTGATAAGTTGGCCTTTCAAAGAAAAATAGTAAGAAGTTTCAAAAATTTATCCTAACATATGAAAAGGGCGTATGAAACTTTAAAATGCCGTTTAGGCGGTGTCTGGACCAAAGAGCCTATGTCTGGAAATATTTTTATCGGATTCCCCAGACATTTTTACATAACATACTAAAAAATGGGAGGAGTTCATTAACAGGATTCCGAGATATGATTTTTTGAAAATAAAATCCGTGTTTTTTGACGCGCCGCGCGCAAAAACCGGAAAATGACGAAATTGGCAAAAAATCAACTTTTTTCACTAAAACTACGATAACTTTAAAATTTCAGCGATGACCTATAGATGTTTGGGTACCAAAATTTTCGAAATTAAAAGACGCAACTTTTGATACCCAGACATGTAGAGGTCATCGCTGAAATTTTGAAGTTATCGCAGTTTTAGTGAAAAAAGTTGATTTTTTGCCAATTTCGTCATTCTCCGGTTTTTGCGCGCGGCGCGTCAAAAAACACGGATTTTATTTTCAAAAAATCATATCTCAGAATCCTGTTGATGAACTCCTCCCATTTTTTAGTATGTTATGTAAAAATGTCCGGGGAATCCGATAAAAATATTTCCAGACATAGGCTCTTTGGTCCAGACACCGCCTAAACGGCATTTTAAAGTTTCATACGCCCTTTTCATATGTTAGGATAAATTTTTGAAACTTCTTACTATTTTTCTTTGAAAGGCCAACTTATCACCTTTCATTTGCGTATAAGACAATTGAAATCGGTTAAAATGGCGAGGAGTTATGATTTTTCAAAAAAAGTGGTTTTTGCGAAAATCGACGTAAATGGTCATTTTTCAGACCACCCTAACACGGCGTAGGTCACCCTAATGGCCAAACAAAAAAATACGGGTCTAATTATTTCGGCCAGGGAACCCCCAGATAAATGTTGAGCCCGATCCGAGCACTTTTGTTTTTTTCCATGCTGTTTTCGTGAGGAATTGCTGTATAACTTTTTTTGACTTAATTAACGAAATTTAACGGAATTAAAATAAATTGAACTAAATTTAGCTTAAAATAACTAAATTGAACTAAACTTAGCAAAATTTCACTAAGGTTTACTTAATTTAATTCAATTTAGTAAATTAAGTTAAATTAAGTTTAATTAAGCTAAATTTAGTTTAAAAAAATAACTAGTTAAATATTGTTGAAACTAGCTAAATTAATTAAACCTTTTTTAAATGTAAAAAGTGAAATTTTGCTCAATTTGTTTAACTAAATTTGACTTATTTTGACTAAATGTAACTAAATTTAACGGAATTTATTTAAATCTAACTAAATTTGACTATATTTAACTAAATATAAGTAAATTTATTTGAATTCAACTAATTTTAACTAAATATAACTTAATTTAGCCAAAGTTAACTAAATTGAAATAAATTAAGCGAAATGTAACTGAATTCAACAATATTGAGTTAAATCAAACTAAATTTAACTTAATTTGGCTAAATTTAAATAAATTTTACTAAATCTAACTAAAATTAACTAAAATTAGCTAAATTTAACAAAATTTTAATTAATTTTACTAAGTTTAACTAAATATAACTTAATTTAACTATATATAACTCAATTTAAGTCAATGTAACTTAATTTAACTAAATTTAACTTGATATAACTTAATTTCGCCAAAGTTAACTAAATTAAAATAAATTAAGCGAAATGTAACTGAATTCAACTATATTGAGCTAAATCTAACTAAATTTAAATAAATTTTACTAAATCTATCTAAAATTAACTAAATTTAACTAAAGTTAACTAAATTTAACTAAGTTCAACTAAATATAACTTAATTTAACTAAATATAACCTAATTAAAGTCAATGTAATTTAATTTATCTAATTTTAACTTGATACAACTTAATTTAGCCAAAGTTAACTAAATTGAAATAAATTTAGCGAAATTTTACGAACCTTTATTAAATTTTACTTAATCTAATTAAATTTTACTTATTTTAACTAAATTCGTTTAAATTTAATAAAATCATAATAAATTTCACTAAACTTTACTGATTTAGCTAAAGTTTACTGATTTTAACAAAATTTAACTAATTTTTACTAAGTTTATCTAAATTTAACTAAATCTAACTAAAATAAACTAAATTTGTCCAAATTACCAATAAAATCAATGTAAAGTCCAGTTAACATACCAACCCAACTCATATTTTGTTTAGCTAGTTAAGTAATTAGTTTAAGTTTTGTTGTTAATTCAATTTTTTTTTTAAATAGAAAATAGTCTGTCGTGTTTATTTGTCACCCTATTTTATTTAATCATTGTGGTGGAAACCACACGGCGAATTTCCGTGGCTGTGCCGCGCGGAAAAAGTACCTCGAGGAGCAGGACAAGAAGAAGAAAGCGCCAGCGTCCCGCCAACCTCCGAAGACTTTGAGCTCGAACGCTGCAGCAGCTGGCGGCGGAGCGGTTCCATCGACCAAACCAGCGTTCCCTCCCGGTTGGGGAGGTTCGTACGCTAGAGTAGCCGCTTCTGGCGTCGGTACTCCCCCGGGACAAGCTGATGTTACCGGTGATGATCTCTTCACGCTTCCTGAGTTTTTCGCCCTTGCTGGAGAGATGCTCACGCGCTTTCGTGCCTGCCGAAACAAGGCAGAACAATTCCAAGCTCTCAGTGAGCTGATGATGAAGTACATCTACAACGGATAAGCTGCCTTGTGCAGCGAAGTTTTCGACGTCAACAGACAATACAAACTGTGATTTAGTTTTAAGCTTTTCCTATTTCTATCCTTTTCCTTAGCAAATCTCGAAGGTTTTTTTTATTTTTCCTTCTCTTGCCAAATCCATTGTTAGAATATCCAATTACATCTAAATGAATTATAGTGTAAACCATAGTTGAAAGGAACTCCAAAACTCTATTAGGTTATAAGAAACACTAAATTGTAAATTGATTATTTACTAATAAACACTAATTGAATTGAATAATTTTATTTAATCGCCCTAACTTGAAATCCGAAGTAAACAGGAAGGAGAAACCCCCCGGTTTCCGGCACGTCGGTCCCCCGTTTATAGGCCCGTTATCGTGGTCAAAACGGGCCCAAAAGCGTGCCACAGACGGGCGTAACACAGCGGCCAAAATGCGTAACGCCCGCCTAAATGTTGCATTCTGGCAAGCAATGGGCCACAACGAGGGGAAAAAGCGTGCTGAAAATCGGGCCCGCTTTCAGGCAAAACGTCCCCGCTTTTTGGCCGTTTTCCGCCCATTTTTCTATGTGGGTAGCTGCAAAAATGACAGAGTTTTATATTTTAGTTTTTAATTTTTTTTTTTGTTTTTTATACGTATTTTCCAATTTAATACATACATATATCAAAAGTTATGATTGCCTTCAACCTTAAAATATTAAATTGCTTGTAGATCTGTAAAGGGATCTGAATTGTTTACACACAAATTTTGCAGCTGCCTGATCTGATTTTTTGGTTTTGTTGATTTGCTGTTATATAAAACTATTGGAAAATTTCATTTTTTTTTGCTCTGATATTTAAATAAATACTTGAAATTTCAACAAAACCACAACTGAACTGAAGTGTTTTTTAGTCCTATTGTTGGAAATAGCGATTTATTTTAATAATTATTTTCCACATTTGGCCCGCAGGCTCATGTGAGCTTCAAATTTGGCTCGTCAATCAAAAACTTTGGGCACCCCCGGATTACACCATCTAGGGCAGGGGTGCCCAACCTTTTGGCCCTGCGGGCCAGGTCTGATTTTACTGAAGCAGTGGCGGGCCGGAATTATTATTTGATAAAAGTTGAAAAGTAAACACATTTTTTTTCAATTTTCATATGATTGGGTTCTTTAAAAGCAAATACATAAAAGAACTAGTGTTGCGAATATGATTCATACAGCTTGATTTTAAAAATGAAAAACAGAGATTACATTCAAAAATGTGTTTATTTGACTTATTTTAATTTTTGTTTGTTTAAAATTGTATAGATATTGTTTTTGACGATTGCAATCAAATATCACATCCGAATTTCAATTATCGTTGCATTTTTTTGAAGTTTTTGATACATTTTTTAACATTTTAAAAATATTTCCTGTGATCTATTTTCAGTATAAATAATTTGATTTTTAAACCTTTTGAAAAAACTTTATCACTAAAAAGTTGTTCTGGAAAAATACCTAAGTTTTGCTTACTTATTTATTAAAAAAAAGAAAATAGAAAAAAAAAACTTCAAATTGCAGTAAACACAGTTAAAACTGAAAGAAATAACATTTAGTCTCTTTTTGTAAATTTAAAGACAACAATCCAAGTTTTTTCATAAATTTAACAATTTTACGAAATGGATTATTTTGTTTTCCTGCACAATTTAAAAGTTAGTTAAAAAATATCAACATAAAAATTATAAGAATTAAATTCAAACATGAAGAATGTTCTTATAATATGTTAAAATTTGATCTCCAGCTTATTTTTTTAATTCATACAATAATTTTATTTATTTAATACATCATGAACAGCCTTAGAGATAAGTGCAGTGCTTCTTGGGACGCACAGTCCGGATTTTTCGCGATAATTTTCGTCGTAAATGATCGTTAAAATGTATTCCAATTTTCAGTTTTAGTAATTACTCATCAAACTATCGATTATATGAAGAGTAAAGCGTCATTTATTTACTATTTTTGAAATTTGCTCACGTTATCTAAATTGTAAAAACAGTAAAATTATACTGATAAGTCCAGCCCATAGCACTAATGCTCGGCTGGCACGCGTTCGATAAAAATAAACCATTTTAAATAATCAATTATCTATCTTTCCGCAGCCGGCTGCCTAAGATTTAAAAATTTCAACTGATAAACAAAATGCTCATGGTCACATCACTGCCACTCGTGAATCCTGACCTCATACCCATCTACTAACCCCCTCAAAACTCATGTGATACTTTGTCGGAGAAGCAGTCGATTGGGCGGTCTCTATCACTCGAGTATCGGACTAACATTCCCATCCACTTCCCCGTGACCCTACCACTGGTCGTGGCCAGCGCCGGTATTGATCAGTATGATAGGGGCCTTTGAGAAGTTGCGAAGCGAGGAAAGATAGCACCCACTTATCTTCCACGGCTCGTGGATGTAACTTCTGGAAGTCCTGGTCAATAACGGAGTAGCAACTGCGCATATGCTTATGCTTATGCTTACATCATGAACAGCCTTAGAGGCCGGTCATAGATATATTTTAAAAGCCATCGCGGGCCGGATGAAATGGCTTCACGGGCCGGATCCGGCCCGCGGGCCGAACGTTGGGCAGGCCTGATCTAGGGCTTGCGCATCAAAAGACTGAGGTAGTGGCCGTGAACAACTTCAAGTCTGCACAGTGCATTAACGTCAGAGCAGGAAACTGCTCGATCGACTCCAAGAGGTCATTACTCTACCTGGGTATCCGGGAAGATGACAAATTAAGCTTCAACAGTCATGTTGATTACGTATGTAAGAAAGCTATGAAAGCGATAGCATCTCTATCTCGCATGATGGGGAATAACTCCGCGGTCAAAAGTAGTAAAAGGCGCCTACTGGCAACCGTGGTCGGCTCTGTTCTTCGCTACGGAGCACCGGCATGGGGCGCCGCCTTAGAAGTAAAGACTAACCCACAGAAGGTTACGGGTATGTAGTGCGTACCGCACCACATCAGCAGAGGCGGCCTGCGTCATAGCTAGCATGATCTCAATTAGACTACTCGTCCAAGAAGACATGCGATGCCACGAGCTAAGAGGGGTCAGAAGGCATCGCGCTTTGGCCAGGATAGCTACCATGGCTGTTTGGCAATGAAGCTGGGATGACTCGACCAAAGGGCGATGGACACATCGCGTGATTCCCAACCTAGAGAGGTGGGTAAACAGGACGCATGGTGAAATAAATTTCTACCTAACCCAAGTCCTAACGGGGCATGGGTGCTTCAGACAGTACCTACACAGATTCGGGCACGCAATCTCACCCAATTGTTTGAACTGTACAGGCATCGTCGAAACGGTGGAACGTTTCGTCAGACAACCTGACAGACAGAATGTGTCAGAGCGAGGAAGCAAGGCGTGCAGCTTCCACAGCTATAACGCAGATGATGCTCAAATTACAAGAGAAGTGGCGCACGGACCAGCGCACTATGGGGTATTTCCATATAAGCGAACGGCCAAAAATATTTTTTTGATTTTTTGTGACTTTTTTGTGTTGTTTGTACTTAGTATAATGAAAACAAATGAATTTTGATATTTTTCCAAAAAAAAAGTTACATTTTCGATTTTTTCATATATTTGAGGCCACATGCATTAAAGTGGTGAATTTTAATATTCTTGCTCTGTCTATTTGATGCCCGGAATGGCGGTTTATGCTATGTTAAAGTTTCTGATTTCCGTTAAATCTCCCATCCCTTCTTCTTGAGTTAAAATCCACCTCTCTTTGAAGACCCCCCCCCTCCCCTCCAATGAAAATTGGATTTTTGCGGTGTTTTAGAATTTTAGACGGTTTATTTTATGGAACATTGTATGGATTCTCGTCCACGTTTTTTGTTGATCCACTTGCAAAATTCACGTTTTCCACGTTAAATTCTTCTAAATCAAAATCACTATGTAACCGATTGTCGTTAGATTACTTAAAATATGAACTTCTTCTATGGGCTTCTGTATACCTCGTTTTGAAGCTACAGAACAACATGCGTAGTTTTTCCTCTGTGGTTTTTCCCTGAGTTGATCATGTGATGGTTCTGCAATGTTGTAATTCTTACAAATATACTCGAAAGCAGTTCTCCCGTTTTCAGAATAGTTCGACGAATCGTTTCTGAAAAAACTTAGAATAGGAATTTCTAATTTTATTAAACGTACCTAAGCACCAACAAAGTCATGAATATCAAATCAATTCCAAAACATACATAGCAGGTACGTCATTTCTGCCTCCGCAGGTAAATAATGTGATTTTAACCAAGCATATACGCGAAATCATTCATTTTCTTGCATGAATCAAAATGTTCAAAATGGCATAACTCAAAAAGTGCACATAAGTGCACTTTGAAATTTGGAGACAAGTTAGGACATGGTTCAAATTTTCAGATCGCACAAATGCACACAAAAAAAGTACTCCATTAACAAAGTTGAAAAAAACTAAATTTTGAATAAAAAGGTGCAGGTGGTTATGTTCTACATGACCAATATGACAAAGAACTTTGTACAAAACTCCTAAAAAATATTCTATTTTATTTTATATTTTTAAAACATTGCCTATGTATTTAATCCTAAATAATTTATTCCTATAAAATGTTTTCAATCTTTGGCACCTCTGTGGAAATAAATTTCCAAAACAAGTATGGTTCGGAAAATGTCCAATCAAAATGGTAATTTTCATGTCCAGTATCAAAAACCATGAATTTTGGTACACACACACACGCACACATTGAAAGACACAGTTTGTGCACTAAATTGGGAGGAATTCTGTTCTTATGAAGATTGTAAGGACGGTCACCGGACCAGAATGATTTGGGGCAATGGGCTTGGGACCACATTTATAGGATATTGGCCACACCCGGAGTGACCAGTGCCCTCGGGAAGGTTCTACCGGGGGACATTAATCGAACCATACGACTTGGGGCAATATGCGTATCAAAATTCATGGTTTTTGATACTGGTGATAAAAATGGCCATTTTGGCAGGATTGGCCACACCCGGAGTGGCCAGTGCCCTCGGGAAGGTTCTACCGGGGGGACATTAATCGAACCATACGACTTGGGGCAATATGGGTATCAAAATTCATGGTTTTTGAAACTGGTAATGAAAATGGCCATTTTGACTGGATTGGCCACACCCGGAGTGGCCAGTGTTCTCGGGAAGGTTCTACCGGGGGGACATTATTCGAACCATACGACTTGGGGCAATATGGGTATCAAAATTCATGGTTTTTGAAACTGGTAATGAAAATGGGCATTTTGACTGGATTGGCCACACCCGGAGTGGCCAGTGCCCTCGGGAAGGTTCTACCAGGGGGACAATAATCGAACCATACGACTTGGGGCAATATGGGTATCAAAATTCATGGTTTTTGAAACTGGTAATGAAAATGGCCATTTTGACTGGATTGGCCACACCCGGAGTGACCAGTGCCCTCGGGAAGGTTCTACCGGGGGGACATTAATCGAACCATACGACTTGGGGCAATATGGGTATCAAAATTCATGGTTTTTGAAACTGGTAATGAAAATGGGCATTTTGACTGGATTGGCCACACCCGGAGTGGCCAGTGCCCTCGGGAAGGTTCTACCGGGGGGACAATAATCGAACCATACGACTTGGGGCAATATGGGTATCAAAATTCATGGTTTTTGAAACTGGTAATGAAAATGGCCATTTTGACTGAATTGGCCACACCCGGAGTGGCCAGTGCCCTCGGGAAGGTTCTACCGGGGGGACATTAATCGAACCATACGACTTGGGGCAATATGGGTATCAAAATTCATGGTTTTTGAAACTGGTAATGAAAATGGCCATTTTGACTGGATTGGCCACACCCGGAGTGGCCAGTGCCCTCGGGAAGGTTCTACCGGGGGGACATTATTCGAACCATACGACTTGGGGCAATATGCGTATCAAAATTCATGGTTTTTGAAACTGGTAATGAAAATTGCCATTTTGACTGGATTGGCCACACCCGGAGTGGCCAGTGCCCTCGGGAAGGTTCTACCGGGGGGACATTATTCGAACCATACGACTTGGGGCAATATGCGTATCAAAATTCATGGTTTTTGAAACTGGTAATGAAAATTGCCATTTTGACTGGATTGGCCACACCCGGAGTGGCCAGTGCCCTCGGGAAGGTTCTACCGGGGGGACATTAATCGAACCATACGACTTGGGGCAATATAGGTATCAAAATTCATGGTTTTTGAAACTGATAATGAACATGGCCATTTTGACTGGATTGGCCACACCCGGAGTGGCCAGTGCCCTCGGGAAGGTTCTACCGGGGGGACAATAATCGAACCATACGACTTGGGGCAATATGGGTATCAAAATTCATGGTTTTTGAAACTGGTAATGAAAATGGCCATTTTGACCGGATTGGCCACACCCGGAGTGGCCAGTGCCCTCGGGAAGGTTCTACCGGGGGGACAATAATCGAACCATACGACTTGGGTCAATATGGGTATCAAAATTCATGGTTTTTGAAACTGATAATGAAAATGGCCATTTTGACTGGATTGGCCACACCCGGAGTGGCCAGTGCCCTCGGGAAGGTTCTACCGGGGGGACAATATAATACAATATGTGTGTGTGTGTGTGTGTGTGTGGTCCAATCCAATACCCGCTAACCGGTAGCGAAATTATGGAAAAGTATAATTTGTATCAGACTGTGTACATGCCGAATGCTGATACAGCTTATCTCAGTCCCGGGTATTAGGTGGTGATAGCCCTCGCGCTGCTTCCAACGACCCATTTCAGAATGACAGAGCTCCTTGCGGTCCAATTCCGAGGTCGCTGGGCATTGTTCGGCCCCGCCTAAACATAGAAGCAAGCACCTGAAGGAAACTCGATCTATATTTAGTCTTCCAATCCCCTCAGGCAAATCAGGGATCAGCGCGTATTTAATATGAGAAGAAGAGATAACATGTTTCAACACTACGGATCAATTCACTGTTAGAGTGCAAACCTTCTGAAGGCCGACTGCTTAGCGTCCCAGACCACCAATCCAAAGGTGTGAGTTCGAATCCCACCTGATTCATTTTAGTTTTTATTCATATTCAAATTCCTGATTCCAAATTTCAAAGGTACCGACCGGGATTTGATCCCTGAACCTTCTGCTTGGGAGACAGAAGCCGTATCCATTAAGCCACAGAGCCGGTTGATTGGGACGTGGTTCTCTGTATGGCTTTTTGCGAGATGAGAGCAGAGGACAACAATCATCTCAACGTTTCCACTTTACCCGGGCTAACGATCGGCAGTTCCAGTTCACGATGATTTCCCTTCATATGTTAAAAACCACTTATGATTTTGGCACATATTCCGTTTGTCAGCGTTTCCTGTCATTACTGGCGGGAAAAATCTACGTGGAATCAGCTGTGCAGACCTCAAGTGTGACAGGAATGCAGGTTGAGACACCCACGGGCAGGACAATACAATACAATATGGTTCGATTAATGTCCCCCCGGTAGAACCTTCCCGAGGGCACTGGCCACTCCGGGTGTGGCCAATCCAGTCAAAATGGCCATTTTCATTACCAGTTTAAAAAACCAAGAATTTTGATACCCATATTGCCCCAAGTCGTATGGTTCGAATAATGTCCCCCCGGTAGAACCTTCCCGAGGGCACTGGCCACTCCGGGTGTGGCCAATCCAGTCAAAATGGCCATTTTCATTACCAGTTTCAAAAACCATGAATTTTGATACCCATATTGCCCAAATTTGTATGGTTCCGTAAATGTCCTCCCGGTAGAACCTTTCCTCAGGGCAATGGCCACTCCGGGTGTGGCCAATCCTGCCAAAATGGCCATTTTTATCACCAGTATCAAAAACCATGAATTTTGATACGCATATTGCCCCAAGTCGTATGGTTCCGTAAATGTCCTCCCGGTAGAACCTTCTCCAGGGCACTGGCCACTCCGGGTGTGGCCAATCCAGTCAAAATGCCCATTTTCATTACCAGTTTCAAAAACCATGAATTTTGATACCCATATTGCCCAAAGTCGTATGGTTCGATTAATGTCCCCCCGGTTGAATCTTTCCCAGGGCACTGGCCACTCCGGGTGGGGCCAATCCTGCCAAAATGGCCATTTTCATCACCAGTTTCAAAAACTATGAATTTTGATACGCATATTGCCCCAAGACGTATGGTTCCGTAAATGTCCTCCCGGTAGAACCTTCCCTCAGGGCAATGGCCACTCCGGGTGTGGCCAATCCAGTCAAAATGGCCATTTTCATTACCAGTATCAAAAACCATGAATTTTGATACCCATATTGCCCAAATTTGTATGGTTCCGTAAATGTCCTCCCGGTAGAACCTTCCCTCAGGGCACTGGCCACTCCGGGTGCGGCCAATCCTGCCAAAATGGTCATTTTCATTACCAGTATCAAAAACCATGAATTTTGATACCCATATTGCCCAAATTTGTATGGTTCCGTAAATGTCCTCCCGGTAGAACCTTCCTCAGGGCAATGGCCACTCCGGGTGTGGCCAATCCTGCCAAAATGGTCATTTTCATTACCAGTATCAAAAACCATGAATTTTGATACCCATATTGCCCAAATTTGTATGGTTCCGTAAATGTCCTCCCGGTAGAACCTTCCTCAGGGCAATGGCCACTCCGGGTGCGGCCAATCCTGCCAAAATGGTCATTTTCATTACCAGTATCAAAACCATGAATTTTGATACCCATATTGCCCAAATTTGTATGGTTCCGTAAATGTCCTCCCGGTAGAACCTTCCTCAGGGCAATGGCCACTCCGGGTGTGGCCAATCCTGCCAAAATGGCCATTTTCATTACCAGTATCAAAAACCATGAATTTTGATACCCATATTGCCCAAATTTGTATGGTTCCGTAAATGTCCTCCCGGTAGAACCTTCCCTCAGGGCAATGGCCACTCCGGGTGTGGCCAATCCTGCCAAAATGGTCATTTTCATTATAAGTATCAAAAACCATGAATTTTGATACCCATATTGCCCAAATTTGTATGGTTCCGTAAATGTCCTCCCGGTAGAACCTTCCCTCAGGGCAATGGCCACTCCGGGTGCGGCCAATCCTGCCAAAATGGTCATTTTCATTACCAGTATCAAAAACCATGAATTTTGATACCCATATTGCCCAAATTTGTATGGTTTCGTAAATGTCCTCCCGGTAGAACCTTCCCTCAGGGCAATGGCCACTCCGGGTGTGGCCAATCCTGCCAAAATGGCCATTTTCATTATCATTATCAAAAACCATGAATTTTGATACCCATATTGCCCAAATTTGTAGGGTTCCGTAAATGTCCTCCCGGTAGAACCTTCCCTCAGGGCACTGGCCACTCCGGGTGCGGCCAATCCTGCCAAAATGGTCATTTTCATTACCAGTATCAAAAACCATGAATTTTGATACCCATATTGCCCAAATTTGTATGGTTCCTTAAATGTCCTCCCGGTAGAACCTTCCCTCAGGGCAATGGCCACTCCGGGTGTGGCCAATCCTGCCAAAATGGTCATTTTCATTACCAGTATCAAAAACCATGAATTTTGATACCCATATTGCCCAAATTTGTATGGTTCCGTAAATGTCCTCCCGGTAGAACCTTCCCTCAGGGCAATGGCCACTCCGGGTGCGGCCAATCCTGCCAAAATGGTCATTTTCATTACCAGTATCAAAAACCATGAATTTTGATATCCATATTGCCCAAATTTGTATGGTTCCGTAAATGTCCTCCCGGTAGAACCTTCCCTCAGGGCAATGGCCACTCCGGGTGCGGCCAATCCTGCCAAAATGGTCATTTTCATTACCAGTATCAAAAACCATGAATTTTGATACCCATATTGCCCAAATTTGTATGGTTCCGTAAATGTCCTCCCGGTAGAACCTTCCCTCAGGGCAATGGCCACTCCGGGTGCGGCCAATCCTGCCAAAATGGTCATTTTCATTACAAAGTATCAAAAACCATGAATTTTGATACCCATATTGCCCAAATTTGTATGGTTCCGTAAATGTCCTCCCGGTAGAACCTTCCCTCAGGGCACTGGACACACCGGGTGTGGCCGATATCCTACCAAATTGTTCCCAATAATTTCGGTATTCCGGTGACCGTTCTGGCTACCGTCAATAACTTCTTGGACCTCCTCTCAAGTTCGTGCACCACCTGCGTGTGTGTGTGTGAGCAATAAAATTCCCAACGTAAGGTCCGTCTTTGATGAAAGTCTGATGGACACTAAATCCTCCAGAGGCTAACTTTTAGCTTAAATAGTTTTCACGGCATCTACGCAACAGAAACAGAATGTCACGCCGAGGGCTTGCGACGGTAACGCTACATTTTCGAAAAATTTTGCATTGACACCGCAGATAGAGCTTTAAGACAAAGTCCTTTGTCAAAATCCATCTTTTTTGATTTTTATTATTTTTTTTAGCCTGTAAAAGTGTGTTTTGTAGAATTTTATTGAAAAGTTGAATCAATTACCTTTCTGAATATACATAATGATGCAGGAAAAAATACATAAACAGCTGCACAGTACAACTATGAAAAATAATCATTTTTTTGTCAAAAAACATGTTTTTTCTTACCATTTTCGCCTTTGAAGGTCTGCAATTCAGTGAATTTTGAACCTACAACTTTCAAACTCCGAATTTTTCTTAGTTAGAATGTTTATTTTCGAAAAAAAATACCAAAAAAATAATTAGAGTATGTCGGTTTTTCGATTTATGGCCGCCTGAAACCCCATAGTGCAGCGTGCGTCCCGGAACGAAGGGCCCCTGGCTCAGTAGTTCTGTTGATATATTTAAAAAAAATGTTGAAAAGGCACGCGATGATAGAGCGTGCCTCCCGGAACAACCGTTCCGAAATGAGAGCGCAATTAGCGCTGCTCCTCTCCGACGTAATATCGAAAGAAAGTTCCGGGGAGGTTTGAAGGCTTACCGTGATAGTAGCGTAGGATAAAAGGGGGAGCCCCGAGAAAGCCCGGATTTGGACCACCATAATACACACCCCGTGAACCGAGGGGACAGATGAGGGTCCCTGCGGAGCTTAGCTGCCAGTTACCGGGCGGGTTGCAATTGGCGGATAGCATTCATTGCATCACCCCCGGACCAGCAGCGGGAGGATGTCTAGGACGTGGTGGAATTGATCAAGGGCTCTGTTTAATTTCTTCGAAAAAAACCCACATGGGTCCGTAAACACCTTTGTGAAGCAATCGAACGCCGCTATAAGTGTTTTAGCCAAAAACCTCACCAAACACCGAATCCAACATGTGACCCGACCCGTTTCGAGGGATACATGGCTGGGGGTTCAACAAATTCCTAGTCGCTTACAGAGCCTCTGGGGCACAGGGGCGCACCCCACACGTAATTCACCCTTACTGCGACACGGCAGGGCACTGGCGCAGTGGACCGTATTTTCCTAGCAACTCGTACTCGTAAGATTCAAATGAAGACAAGTGAAATAAACCAACTAAAGGGTCCCGATATGCCCCAAGCAGGTAGGTAGGTAGAAGAGGAGAAGAGGACGCAAACGTTGCAATGGCAGGAGGCGACACAGCAAGCGGAGGGGCGAGCGCGTTCCGTGAAAGCGAGAAGAGGTTGAGATCCCTAGTGTTGAACCAGATGGCTGCTTCGAGTCAGCAGATAGCAGTAGTTGGAGAGGACACTCCCAAGTCATCCGTATTGAACTTCGCCGGCGGTACCCCTCAGGATGGAATCCTGCTCCGAAGAACCGCAATGCAGGTGGCCAGAAGTAGGGTTAACGAGCTCTTTGATTTCATCAAGGACAAAAACAACGTCCACACCAAAATCAAGCAGATGGTGAATGGAGCCAAGGCAGCCATGAATGCCGCAGAGCGCGAAAACAGCTCGCTGGTGGTGACGTGAACTTTACTGAAGTTCAGAGCCGAAAGAGCCGAAGAGACGCTGAAGGCAAAACTGGAGGAGGAAGCGCTACGGGAGAAAGAACCGAAACGGACAGGGAAACGCCTGGAGAGGAGGAGGACGCAAAGCAGCAGAGGCAGAGGAATGGAGACAGTCCGGAGCCAGCGAAGGAGCCAAAACTAGACCTAAGGAAGGAGAAGGGATGGGAAAAGGTCAAGGAGAAGAACCGGAAGAAAAAACCCAAGCTTCGAAGGGAGCGCAACAAAGGCGTACGCAGACCTCCTTCGGAAAGTTCGAACCGATCCGAAACTCAAGGAGCTTGGCGAGAGCGTGGTTAAAACCAAGCGCACCTAGACCAGAGCGATGCTTTTTGAGCTGAAGAATGACCCCATGGCCAAGAGCTCAGCCATCAAGTCCCTTCTCGTGAAGGCCGTAGGCTACGAGTGTAAGGTAAGGGCGCTATTGCCGGAGACAACGCTCGAGTACAGAAACCGACGACGGAGGAAGAGCTAGAGGATGCACTGATTGTTCTTCTGGAAGACCGTACGATACCGATGGCAATCCTATCAACGCCCGCGGCGTCCAAGCTTCTGGAAGTTGGCAGGGTCAAAGTAGGATGGTCAGTGTGCTCACTGGAGCCTGTTCCTCAAGTTACCCAGCAGATGACCAGGTGCTTCCGAGCAATTTCAGCAGATGCTGGATAGCTGGATGACCAACGTACTGATCGGACGGACGTGACTTCAACGCGTGGCAGTCGAGTGCAGATGCAGCAATGCTAGGGAGTAGAGCCTGGGTCTAGCTCATTTCCCCGAATGACATTTCCCCGAATGCCATTTCCCTGAAAATCATATCCCCTAATTGGCCACATCCCCGAATACCACTTCCCCTAATCAGCCACATCCCCGAATGCCATTTCCCCGAATATCATTTCCCCTAATTGGCTGTATCCCCGAATGCCATTTCCCCTAATCGGCCATTTCCCCGAATGCCATTTCCCCGAAGTGACACTTACGCCAATTGCCGTTTATTTAAATTTAAATTTTCCCGAATTTTTATATCCCCTGATCATCATTTTCGCTCAGGCCTTTTTCCATGACTAACAGTTATTTTCTTTCTCGATTTTACCGAACAAACCGCTTTTTCGAGTATGCTGTTGATTAAATGTTGTAAATTGTAATTTTTTATGGACAACGGTAAGAAACACGATTAAAAACCATTTCTGATAACGTTTTTATAATTTTTTAATTTTATGCAACAAAAAGTTATTGACAAGACAACATTTTTTCGATGGATCAACTACGGTCCCCTTGGAACGAGCTGTCAAGTAGGAGCTTTTCTGCCAAGAAGGGCCGTGGAGTGATTTTTTAAAAATTGAATTAAAAATCCATTTGAAATCCTTTGCGGTCGTTCAAAGGGTCATTGTACTTAGAAAAAAGCTTTATCGTTGTTTACAATAATATCACAAATATAATTTTAATTTTAAGACCCAATTACAGTCCAGATTCGATTATCCGAAGCCTCAATTATCCGAAGTTTCGAATATCCGAAGTTCGATTATACGAAGGTTTGTATGGGACTTCGGATAATCAAATCACGAACAAACATTTTTTTTCGTTTTTTTTTCTTTTTCTTGTTTTAAACATCAAATTTGAGTTCTGCAACCCCATTTTAGTCAAATTTGAATAGTTGATTGCCTATTAAATAATAAAATGCATTTTTTTTTTCAATATTTCAACACCGCCATATTGGTCGCCATCTTTGATTTAAAAGTTTTAAATCACTTTAACGTAGTTTAGGGGTCATACTTAAGCTCGAAAATAGAAAATTAGGCATCGAAAAATTATTTATTTTCGTGATTCGATTATTCGAAGTTTCGATTATCCTAAGTGAAATTTTTCCGAGGCCTTCGGATAATCGAGTCTAAACTGTACTAGATTTTTTTTGTTCATTTAACATTTGTATTTAACCGCATAATTAGATGCTGTTTTTGAGAAATTTGCAAGGAAATTTGTCTTTTTTTCGAATTTTGTTTAAGAACCCAAAAATCGAACAAATAAATACATAAGGCTGGTACAAATTTTATTTAAAGTTTATGTTGAAGATACTCTTCGCCAAATCCCAAACCAGCAATTTGAATAAAATGATCAGTGTGAACGGGGTTCTGTACTACGAAAATCGCACGGTATATTTTTTGAATCATAAATGATACACAGAAAAAAAATCCGATGGTAAAATCGCATCAAAAAGCATGCACATCACCTTTGTGAAAAAAAACACTTAAAATTACATCCATGAATGTACACCCAAAAATGTGTAATATTAAACAGAGCCCATTTTTGGGACCAGGGGTAGATATCGAATTGGTTTCTACCTTGAAATGTCATGTCAAACAAAAACAAACGAAATTTTTATTCTCGATATTGCTTATAATTTTCTCTTTAACACTTGAACTTAATTACTTAATTATTGTCTTTTTACATTTTGAATGATTTTTCTTCGCAAAGAGGTCGATTGCATTATTTTCGAACAAACATTTCAATGTTCCATTGTGGGCCGGATCTTCAACGCTTTCCGGATCTTTGATGTTCTTTTTCGCTGCTCGCGAACGATTTGCTGCTGGGTCGGCGGAATGCTTTCTGGGGCCATCGACGTAATTGCCGAACTCGAAACCAACGTTTCCCGTTCCAGATCCGTGCTGATCCTGGGGGAAAACAACACGATGTGGATGGTGAGACCACGCAGCAGAAGGTTCAGGTTATGTGATTCTGGGTGTCCTCGAGCTGAATTGTTAGGAGCGGGCGGTGATAAAAGAAATCTAACCAGTTCGACTTCCAGTTTTAGAATGCCTCTTTATTTTTGTCATGGACTTAAACTACCCTGCTTAAGTCTAGTTACATAATCATAATGTACTCACGTTACATCTACATAACGTACAGAAAGAGATGGCGAGAGTCAGTCATACAAGTTATTTACCTCGAAGCACTCTTCGGGTGGTAACTTGTAAACAGCCGAATGCTCGGTGCCTGTTTGTTCAACATCTGGTACCCATAAAGAGGGTCAGTGTTAAATATCAACAAGGAAACGAGTATTCTGCTGATGATCGTGTTACTGAATTTGGGTGACAAGTAGGTCGCCCAAGAAGTAGAACATAAATAATTGTTCTGCCTCAACTTTGTAATATGAGTCAGTAAAAACTGGCACAAAACTTGTGTTGACCCACTACACGCCTCTTCTGGGAAAAATTAAAAATTATTCTATAGTGATAATTTTTAATACTATTTGAAAATTAATCTAAGTACTATATGTAAGTATGTGTTGATGTTATAATATATGTAAGTGTAGTGTGTTATGTTATAATAGTGTATTGTGGTTTTATATATTTACTGCTTGTTCTGCTTTCCTTCAATTTTTTTTTTTAGATGAATTTTCGTATTCGATTCTTATGAATAATATCTATTTTATCTTTAATTTTTATTCTTAGATTACTTCCTAAATCTTCTAGAACTTCATATGGTCCTTCAAATTTCTGTTCCAACTTGGAACCAGTTTCATTTTTAATGAGTACTAGATCTTTAGATTTATATAGATTTTTATCGTCATGTCCGGTATTTTTAGCAATTCTCATTTCTTTAAATTTTAACAGACTTTCTCTAGCTTGCTTTTGAGCTGTCTGTAATTTAAATTTAAGAATAGCGGAATAGTCGTCTATGTTGTAGACTGGACTGATTTCCGTTTCATCTTGTATGCTTGAGGGTAAATTGCATAATTTCCCGTATATTAATTCGAATGGAGTTTTCCAGTTGCGCTGTGTACCGTAGTATTATAAGCGAACTTATAATACGGCACCCAAGCAGACCAATATCCATAAGAATTATTTGTTTGGATTCGTAGAAAATTCCCAAGCACTTTATGCGAATTTTCTAACGCTCCAATTGTTTCATGGTGATATGCTGTTGAATTGAGTTTCTCAATTTTCAGCATATCACAAATTTTGTGAAAACAGAGGACATGAATTCTGTACCTCTGTCCGTCAATATTTGGTCGGGAACGCCATAATTTAAAATTATTGCTTCAACAAATGCTTTGGCCACTGCATTTGTTGACTTGTCAATAATTGGCGTTGCAGTTATGAATTTTGACAGATCGCACTGGGTAGTCAGTATGTACTGATTCCCGTAGGCGTCTGGTAATAATGGACCAACAATGTCCAAAATATTTTTTCAAAAGCAGTTTTTGCTGTGCTTGTCATTGTCATAGGTACTTTTGTGCGGAAAGACTTATTTTGTTGGCATTTCACACACTTTTTAATAAAATTTGAGATATCCTGGTCCATGGATTTCCAGTAATATCTTTGTTTGATGGTATTTTGTGTTCGTTTTATACCAGCATGCCCTGCAGTTGGCAATATGTGGTAATTATTAATGATGAGTTGTTGCTCATGTTTATTTTCAACATGTTTTATTTCATTTCCTATTACAATGATAGGTGGCATGCCATTTATTTTTAGAGCTTCTATTTGCTCTTTTATTTTTTTATATGTCTGCGTATTTTGCATGACTAGGCCTTTTATCGGATTCTTTTCTGTAAACACCACTAGTCGTTTCAATACTCCCCGTAGGTGAGATATTGACGTTTTAGGGTTAATAATCAGAGTTCCATCCTCAATCTTAAATTCATTTTCATTATTTCCAATTTGGATTTGTATGTAATCTGTTGCAACCTCACTTTTATCTTCATTTTTCTCAGCTGATTTAATTTTATTTTTATTTTGTGCTCTTGTACACACAAAATTTATTTGAGGCGTAAGTGCCTGGAGATCTTCAATAGAAATACGTGACAACGCGTCCGCTATAACGTTTTCTGATCCCTTTTTGTATATGACATCAAATTTATATTCTTCGAGTGCTAACCGAAATTTGGTTAATCTACTCGAAGGGTCAGTTAATGTGAATAAATAAACTAAAGGACGGTGGTCTGAATAAACATCAAATCTTCTCCCATACAAATATGGTCTGAAATGTCTGATTGCCCAAACCACTCCAAGTAGTTCTTTTCAATTGTGCTGTAGTTTATCTCAGCTTTATTCAATGCTTTACTCGCAAATGCAATAGGTCTACCATTTTGGTTGCTTAAAACAGCACCAATAGCTTTTCCTGATGCATCTGTGTGTAAAGTAAATGTGTTTTTATCCGAAAAATCTGGATAATCTAATATTGGTGGAGTAATAAAACAATTTTTCAAATGCTGGAAACTGTTTTCACATTCTTCCGACCACTCAAAATCTACACCCTTTCTTGTTAGTCTATTTAAAGGACTGCAAAGTTTGGCAAAGTTTTTGATGTGCTTTCTATAGTAATTAGAAAAAGCTACAAATCTCTTTACTTCATCAGCCGTTTTAGGGCTGCTCCATTTTTTAATTATTTCAATTTTCGAAGGATCTGGTTTGATACCTTCTTCAGAAACAGTATGACCCAAATAGATCAACTCCTTCTTCAAAAAGTTACATTTCAACGGGTTTAATTTCAAATTAGTTTGTCGTAATCGTTCGAAAACATCAAAAAGATTTCGATTGTGATCTTCAAGTGTTTTGCCAAAGACGATTATATCATCAAGATAAACTAAACACCTTTCCATATTGAGACCAGCCATTGCAACGGTCATCAATCTTGAGAAAATTGAAGGACTATTTTTTAAACCCATAGGTAGACGAGTCATTTGGTACTGTCCCCTATTAGTACAAAATGAAGTACAGGATCTGTCCTCCGGTCTTATCTCACATTGATAATAACCTTGAGTTAGATCCAAATGCGAAAAATATTTTGCTCCTGCTAAAGATTCTATAACTTCCTCAATATTTGGAAGTGGAAATTTATCATCCTGTAAAACGTTGTTTAACTTACGATAATCTATGACTAACCGCCATTTTTACTATCGTCAGTTGATTTCTTAGGAACTAATAACAAAGGACTATTCCATTCTGATACAGTCTCTTCGATTATATTGTCGTTTAGCATCTTATCAACTTGTCTCTGTACCTCATCACGCTGAGATTGAGGTAACTTATATGGACGGGTATACACTGGTTGTGTATCCGGTTTTACTTTCAAAGATGGCTGATAAATTTTTGTAACAGTTATTTTGTCATCTGTTAAACAAAATATATCACTAAATTTCAAACAAAGTTTAGTAATTTCAACTTTATCTTTTTCATTAATTCCATCAAAATTTAATTCTGATAAAAGTTTGTTTGCTCTGTCCACATTATGAGGATAAGCACTACCTATTTTTATCAAATCATAATTTTTAAAAGGTTTGGCCAAAAGTTTCAAGTCATTTACCTTTACGGCTTTATTTTTCAAATTCATCAGTCTAACCGGAATCTTTCCGTTGACTGGAGAAACTAACGCATTAGCTATAAAAACTAAAGGTTCTATTTCTTGATTTAAAATAACTAAATCCTCCTTAAAACTTGTTTCAATAAATGTTACTACTTCCGTTCTTGCGGGTATAACGAAGTTTTCATGGAACAATGGTTCCCGTAAAATCATAGTAGAATTTTCAAAATCTATTACTGCTCCGAACTTTCTTAAAAAATTCATTCCAACCAATCCTACTATAGAAGGTGATAGGTTTTCAACAATATGAAATGTTATGGGGTATTCATAACCATTATATTCTATAAACAATGATACAGTGCCAAGAGTGTGCGTGACTCCATTTAAACCACGAACCTCTATGGACTGCGTAGCATTGATTTTTTCACGAAAATTTTGGGGTAAATAATTTATGTCTAGTAGACAACAAGATGCTCCACTGTCTACTATTAACGAAATTTCCGAGTTATTAATTTTAAATTTTAGGCGTAGGGCTCTTTCGGCATTTGAACTATGCACGAAAAAACTCGCCTACATTAACCTCTTCACGTGGTTGCTGAGGTTGTTGTTGTTGTTGCTGAGGGCGAAGTTCTCCCTGCGCCACATTCGCGACTCCTCGATTTCCACCTCCGCGGTTATGTTGGTAACCTCGATTTCCTCTGTGGCCTCGATTCGAATTATAACCCTGCTGCTGCTGGTTATAACCTTGCTGGTTGTAACCTTGCTGGTTATAATCGTTTTGATTTTCAAAATTTCTATTATTTTGGAAACCACGGTTCCCTCTAAATTTGCCTTTCTTTCCACGACCACGGCCTCTGAAGCCTGGGTTACTATAACTGGCATAGGTCCACATGACTTCCTCGGGCATGGGCTGCGCATGTATCTCCAGAGCATCCGACAATGCTTTGGTTAAGGTTTCCGGATTTCTTGACCGCATTTGCAATACTCTCGATTGATCCTTAAGACCATTTATAAAAGCTTCTACAGCAATTGGTTCGACTATGGGCCGCGTGGCTGCCTCAGTTGGGAAAAGTTGTGGTTGTTTCGATACCCACGCTGCGGCTAACCTAGCTGCCACTTTTTCGATTTCATTCCCGAAATCGACTAAAGATTTGCCTTTTGTTTCAACCCCGTAACTCGGCTGTCACGGCAACTGGGGTTAATTTAATCCCAAATCGGGATCTTAGAGTATTCCGTGCCTCTATAATGGTAGCTATTCCCGTTAACTCACCGCGGGCGGCACCAGTTAAACGGTTGTTCATAAATTGAACAAACACCGCTTCATCGACCGTTGGTTGCCCCGCTCGGAGAACCGTCACGTCGTTGAGCCAGTTTTCCAACTCGGCTGCGTCGCCATCGTATTTACCCACGACGCGAATAGCTAATGACAAATCTAAAGCAGTCGCCATTTTCACTTTTTTATATAAATCATTCAAGGCTATAATAACTTTTACCAAATTCTTAAAAGAAAGTGGTTCAATATTTTTATCGAGCCTCGCTGTTAATTTTGTATATACTTCTCCATATATGTATCGTAAATTTTTAATAATTTTTCTTGGTCTGACTCTTTACAGAGTTCGATCTCAGTTAATGCTAAATCATATATTTGCTTCGCTTTTTCCAATTTTTCAATTAGCGTTTTATTTTTATATCTCCTTGTCGGAGCCTTTGACAAATTTTTTATAATTTTGGTCAGACTTTCAAAGTACTGATCCATATGATGTGCTTACGTGCTTAGTCGATCCGGGGTATTTTCATTTAGGGCCTGCTTCTCGGGTTGTGATGGAACCGACCGTTCCCACAACCGACGCTTCCCGACGCTTCGATGATTTCTCCTTAGGGTCTGCTTCCGGGCTGTGTCGGTACCGTCCATACCCACAACCAACGCTCCCCTTGCTGATGTGATATTTCGCGGATGATTTCTCCTTAGGGTCTGCTTCCGGGCTGTGACGGTACTGTCCGTACCCACAACCAACGCTCCTTCTAGATGATCTGCATCTGCTGCTGATACTGCTGCTGCTGTCGGAGCTGTTGCTGGTGCTGGTTCTGCTGCTGAATCTTTGATCCTGGACGATCGGCCTCGCGCACGATGAGGGTCAGTTCACTGATCAATTTTCCGTCAAGATGTTTGATAACGATACAACCTTTTTTATTCTGTTTTCGGTTTTCAATCGTTCATAGCGAATGACTAACTTGCATAAAATATACAGTAGTCCTAACACGATGATCGTTATACCAGCGTAGGCTAGTATTGAAGTTGCGTTCGCGGTTTTTTCTAGGTGCGCCGTTTGCGCCACGTTCGCATTTACGATGCGAATTATGTCTTCGTGCACCGGGGTTTTGGAGTTGTGTTCTCATTACCCATTATGCAGAGGAAAAAAATAAAAAAACTCGTTTCACTTGCGGTGTTTTAACTGTGTACTACTACGCGGCGCGAAAACTTCCAGGCACGCATCGATTCACTACGGCGTGGCGTGCAAAATTCTAACTCGGGCTCCTGGCATCTTCTGATCCGCGGCTCCTGGCAGCTTCTGATCCGCGGCTCCTGGCATCTTCTGATCCGCGGGTCCTGGCATCTTCTGATCCGCGGCTCCTGGCAGGATCGCCATGAATTGTTAGGAGCGGGCGGTGATAAAAGAAATCTAACCAGTTCGACTTCCAGTTTTAGAATGCCTCTTTATTTTTGTCATGGACTTAAACTACCCTGCTTAAGTCTAGTTACATAATCATAATGTACTCACGTTACATCTACATAACGTACAGAAAGAGATGGCGAGAGTCAGTCATACAAGTTATTTACCTCGAAGCACTCTTCGGGTGGTAACTTGTAAACAGCCGAATGCTCGGTGCCTGTTTGTTCAACATCTGGTACCCATAAAGAGGGTCAGTGTTAAATATCAACAAGGAAACGAGTATTCTGCTGATGATCGTGTTACTGAATTTGGGTGACAAGTAGGTCGCCCAAGAAGTAGAACATAAATAATTGTTCTGCCTCAACTTTGTAATATGAGTCAGTAAAAACTGGCACAAAACTTGTGTTGACCCACTACAGAGCAGAAGAGACCGTCCTGAGGGTTGATCCAACTTCCATTCGCAGATGCGGCTGCCGCATGCTGCATCACCGAAACTTACAGTCCCTTCGCGATGCCGGCCAGCGTCACGCCGTGGATCGTCTGCACCAGGTTCATCTTGGTCACGTTGACCATGTCACCGAGGTAGAACGTGTTGCGCGAGATGGCACTCTTCGAACCGAACTGCTTGGCGACTAGGATGATCAGCGTGCCCTCCTTGGCTTGGTTCTTCGAGCTCTGAATCTGGTTTTTCCGTGACAAAAGATCCTAGTTATAATCTGGGCTGGAGCGAGGTCCGCGTTTCACGCTTACTTGTGCATCCAGGTACCGGCCTCTTTGCAAATGATCTGTTTGGCGATGTCCTGCGACTTTTCCGGGTCGCCGCCGGTCATCTGGACAAAGCCCTTGCCGACGAGGTTGGCCGACATGACGCAACAGTTGCCGAACACCAGCTGTAATTTGTAACAACAAAAGTGAGATCATATTCCAGAAATCACTCAAGGAAGTGCCTTACATCCTTCGCTTCTTGCGGATCCGACACGCACGAGTTCGTCCCGTCCGTAAACTCAATCACGTCCGAAGGCGTGTCAGCGTCCTCGGCGCCCGCCTCCTGAGCTTGCGGCACTTGTTGGCGGTGCGGTTCCACACCACAACCGAGTGGCCTGAGTTGAGCAGGGTCTTTACGATACCGCAGCCCATGATGCCGAGCCCGAGGAAGGAACTTCAGATTTGAGGTCTGAATGTTGATTCCGGGCGTGAAAAGACGCGCCACTGCTACGGGGTGGTTCAATAGGTGTGACGCGGGCACGTTACGACGCACCGGCGAGAAGATGTACAGGTCTAGCGACTACACGTCGCCGGATATTTGTATAAACTTGCGCTTCGGCGATGGCGTGCTGGAAATGTCCTCGATGGCCCTGGTTTTGTTGAGGAAGGCGTTGGCCTTGGAGGTTGGACCTAGGACAACATCCAGGTTTAAAAATCCCTCTAAACATCGCTCACACAAAATTTAAACCTAAAAAAGACAACAAAACAAAGCATTTTATCCGGGTTCAACTCAATGGGCAGTTAGACACAAACTTTTTTCCTGGCGGAAGACTTTTGCGCATTGTCCCGCGCGTTTGAGTACGGCTCATGCAGGAGTTTGTCCCAGTATTGGCGTACGGGGACAGAGTCAGTTTGGTACGGGTTGAGGTTCGCATTGGCCTGTGCCTCGTCCGGCAGGCGATGGAACCGTCGCCAGGTCAGGGGGCCTTGGATCGTGTACGTGGCGTCCCATAGTCGGGTGGAGCAGTTTTTGTGAAAAGCGTCCTGAACTGCGCCAAACTCATTACATCGTTGGCGTCGGAATACTCCAGCATGTGGACGGTGGAGTTCGCCTACGGACCGGAACGATCGAGCTGCTCGAACTCCGAGTGATGCCGCAGCAGATCCATGATTAGTAACGGCGACGGGGAACTATCACAGCTTACGCCCGAAGCAGTGAGCCATTTTTATGCAACGTAGGATCTTCGGCCATTACATTCCAGTTCGTTCTCGAAAAACAGTCCCGCCCGGTGAGTTAGTTGGCGATTGACCAACGCACTGAAACCGCACCGTCCTCGTCGTTAGGCCTTTTCCAGCGCACTCGACGTCGTCGTGTTGTTCCGTCTCGCGCAGCTTGTTGAACTCGACGTCCGTTTCGGGACGGTTGTCAAGTTCGCCCGTCAACAGTTGCGTAGAGTACTCCGGGTTGGCGATAAAGTCCTCGATCTGCTGGAACGCCTCCTTGAAGCTGGCCGACTTGGAACGCTTTGTTTTGATTACTGATGGTGGAAAAATTTGACAGCTAAACATGAGGAAACACGCGTATGCAATATTAATTAAAAAGGCTGTTAATATTACACAATTTAGGCGTAATTGGTGTTAGGCAAAAATACAAAATGTGTTCCATAAAAGCTATGTAATATTACATAAAATTGACTACACAAATCATTATTACATGCTTGCGTTTACTACATTTTTTGCTGTGTAACAAAACTTCAATTGCATTGTTATTATTGTGGATTTAGCTCGTAGCTGGATTTTCTGGCATCTTCTCACGGTCATTGGAAACGGTAGTGGATAGACCTAGGGGTTCCCAGTTGGAGTGAAAAAAATCAATTTATAGTAAAATTATGGATTAACATTTTGCTTTTTTATCACTTCTCCGATATCAGAAATAATTGTTTGAACATGCTCGCAATTTTTTTATTCGGTCGGAAAAATATTATTTTTCTTGAAAAAACTTTCATTTTTAATCACATGATCACCCCTAATTCTGGCTCGATGCCGCCATCATGCGACCGCGTGCTCCGTTTGTTTGTCAACAAAGCTGCAGCTGGATGGTGAGACGAAGTGAGGGGGGAAGAGATTTTGACATTTTTATGCCCGCATCTGGCCCGCCGCCTATTTCGTCGGTCACTGAGCCGCCGGTCGTTGTCAGTGACCGAGTCCAGCTAGGTACTGATCGTACAATATCATGTCTATAAGAAAAAAGTATTTGTTTTGAGAATATATAAAAAAAAAGTCTGTAACAATATTCATTGTAATTGAATGAATAGTACCAAACCTTTCAACACCCCTTTCCCCCCTAAAATGTTACGTCTGTTCTGAATGAAGCCAAACAGAAAGTTGATCATTCAAGGCCAATACGATCCTTTCAAGAAATATTATATGTAGTTTGATGTGTTAAAAATTGCCATCAATTTTTTTCTTATAAAATGCTATTTCCCCGAACGCGGTCAAGTGGAAATGCCCGGTGCCAAGGAGCGCGCGGGGATATGGACGATTAGGGAAAATGGAAAATTCGGGTAAATGGAAAATTCGGGTAAATGGAATTCGGGGAAATGACTATTAGGGTGTAACGTTCTGCGTTGATTTGGGAATTTATAGTTTATTTTTTTATTTAATTGGTAGAAATAATGCACATCTTTACCCTACTCATATTCTAAGGTTCGTTTCCAATAAGCGAAAGCTTGTTTCTTGGCTGCAGGGTTATAGTATTAGTAAGTCTTAAATACCATGGGTACGTTCTTGAGTACGTTGGTTGTATTTTTTAGTTTGCTATAAAGTATTGCGAGTTTTGCGTGCGGGGTCGTATCTGTAAATACCAAGAGTGTGCATGTGGGTGGTTAGAAAATTTGCAGTTCAAAATATAGGTGGCAGTAAATACTTAGTTTAAAAAAAAAATGAATTATTCTTAACTATTTGATTCCATTGGGTAACACAAATGTCAAAAATCCTCTGAGTCATGACGAAGAGGGTTGCTGGCTAGAAAAGTTTTCCAACTCGTCTATTTCGATTACGGAGCGGCTGGAATAAAGAAGTGCGCGTCGCGAGCAATCTTTATAAAAGTTATTTTTTTCCTTTTTACGTTCAATTTTTCTAAGGTAAAAGTGTATATGGTGCGAGTGCTTTGAAGTGAATTAACTTAAATATTTTCCTATCCATTTTTTGTAGTTCTTTCGAATTATTGAAACTTAAATAAATTTCGCGTCGAACTTCTTTAGTGAAATAATCTTTCGTAAAATAAAAGGTAAAGTAATTGAATTATATTAGGAGTTGTGGGAGCTAATTAGTTGCATTGGACAGCAGCGTCGTCCCACGGCGCTTTTATTACGGGCTGGATTTTTCTTCGCGGGATCTGCGGATTTCGTGCGTCGAGGCGATCAGCTACAAGCGTCGCCATCTTGTCGTTTGGAGGTTAAAGTTCGGATTTTGGGCAAGCTGCCTGGCAGCGCCGCCATCTTGTGCTAGGAGCGATTAAAGGGTCGCAAGCTCGTGTGCCACGTTACGGCCCGCCCATTGGGGTAGCTAAACAGAGGCGAGTGGCAAGTTCGTTAAATTAACCGTAACGAAATTAACGCAGTGGTCGTCAATTGCCACCGTCGTTTAAAGTCACCAAAGAGGTGACAGCCGAGAGCCGGTATTCGCTGTGCGCGCCAATTACGTTCAGTGTTTGCCAGTCCAAGGGGAGGGTTCCCGTGGCCTTTATCGGTTGTGTAGACGGAAACAGTAGTACGTGAAGGCCGGTATTGATACCCCAGCGTCCCTTCCTGCGGAAATAATCCGGATTAGCTCGATTCGTCGTGCGTAGTGCTCTCTGGCCCCGAAACCGGAAGTCTTCCGCCAGCCGCGCCATCCTCTGGACCTTTAATTCGGCCAATTTGCACACGAGCGACCCCCGCGTGTCACCACACCGAACACGCCGGTTATCGGAGCAAACCCAGACGCCATCTTGCGGCCCAAGGCCGAACCGAACGAGTTCGTCGTTTACCAAGCAGCGGACCACTGGGAGGACTACTAAACGCGCCTGTTGCAGCGCGCTGAAGGAACACCACGAAGCGTCGCACACCCCTGGTCGTGCGACATCCACACTGCCAGCAGCGTGTTCATCGGAGCGGCGCCGGCATCGGAGCAACGTGTTCATCGGCGGCGGATTCGCCGCGCTCACGCACACCACCGTAAGCCCGAAAAACCTGCGCAGGTATGTGGGAAAATTTTATCATGGCCATGAGGTTTTTCCCCGGGGGGCTGTCCAATGCTAGGGAGATTGTAGGGGATAGGTTTGTGAGGGATTAAAGAAAGTGAAATGAAAAATCTTTAGTTTTTCTTTGGTTTCGACGGAGTAAAAAGTTTGATGGTTCTTGGAACCAGAAATAAATTCATGCCTTAAATCACTCACACTGTTTTATTATTTACGTTCTTTACGTTCGTTTTTGGATATCCATTCCTTACACCCAACCGGCGGTCGCATGATTGTGATACATGGCGGCATGAAAGTATATCAGAATCTGCATGAAATCTGCCCTCATGCATTTTTTGCGATATAGGGGTATGACATTTTTGCCCGTTACCGACAATTATCGACATTACCGACGGCAGATTGATTGTATTGCAGAAAAAAAAATCTTAACAGAACGAGGATTGAACCATCAACTTCTAGGTTGCTGATCCGAAACGCTACCACCGCGCCATGGACGCTTGATGAATGGTGAGGGACAGAGCGCGAACATAATGTGCTCTCTAGAGTGTTGCTCGGGGACGCGCCAGCATTCTATGTGTTGGTGAGAACTGCAGATCGCTGACGTGTTTACACGCGGGCAAAAATGATCTATGGGCTTGCTGCAAAAAATGTAATAAAATATAAAATTTTTTGCAGCAAATCCACTGTTGCAGATTTTGAGATATATTTTTGGTTTGGGTGTATTTTCCGATTCTCTTTAGCGGTTTGAATGGTTGAAAAGTGTTTCGCTGTGAACCTTCTGGATTCAAATAGTCGATTAAGGCTTTGTTTGCCACACTGTTTATTATCTACCTGATTTCGAGCAACTCTTGGTATTGAACAGATCTGACGTTTCGCGCATTTAAACCGTATTAACGACCCTGAAAGAATTAAACCTCATGCTTAGTCGGGCAATTAAAACATGACCAGTGGTCTCTCAACTTGAGAGTGGCGCATAAGCCACTGTGTTACAGGCTTTCCCTAGCTCGGTTTGGTGAACGGTTACATTGGCGCCCAACGCAAAATTGATAAATATCATTTTCGAGATTGCCTTGTCTAAATTGTTTTTTTTTTCCCTCTGATACTTTACAAGGAAGGGAGAATATATTTTCGAATATTGCGTTTGCATCCTCCATCTATTATTATTATTTTTTTTTAATATTTTCGATATTTTTTTTTTTTTTATTGAACTCAACGTTTTGTATATATATTTTTTTTCCATATTCTAAATTGGTTGCAGTTCAATATTGAATTGGAGTTTCTTAACTTTCGTTTAGATTTATAAATTTAAAGTGTCAAAATGGTTCGATTTTACATTTTACCGAATCCTGAATATTTGGAAGAGGAGGAGGTGGATTTCGAGTTGACGATGAAAAGGGAATATGATGCTGATCAAAATTTGAGTGAGAAAAGAAGACTTCTCAGGGCAATTTTCAAGGATGAAAGAAGTAATCCAGCTCCGGTTTATTCTGAGTTCAATATTTTAAAGGAGATCGATATTCTAATTCCACAAATTGGAGATGCTGATAAAAGATTAAGGACAAAATTTGAGTACAGAGACGTGTCACGTTTGCGACACTTTCTGAGAAGGCTGACAGCAGCAACGGCTAATAATGATAGCGAAATTATAAAACGTACGGAAATGTGCAAATTAGTGGAGAACATCTTAAGGGGACATAAACAAAGAGTAACATATGACCCAACTGAATTAGTATCTGAGACCGACAAAGAAAGCAAACATGATGAGGAAGCAGCAAACAAATCATGGAGAAACCCTGATAAGTCTGCGCTAGTTCAAAAGTACAAGACCCCTCAGAAAGGGCTCGATGAAGTCGAGACCGAGTCGGGAGAGGATAGTAAACATAATTATGAGAAAGGAAAACCGAAACTTTTTGGAACAGGGAAGGACAAAACTAACTCAACAGGAACCGGGACCAAACCAAAAAAACCTCTGGTTTCGAAAGATGATTTAGCAGAGTTACTAAAACAATATCTGGATCTAAACTCTACTCAAGGTAGAAATAAAGGAAACAGTTATAAGAAGGAATCTGGAGGTCTTGGGGAATTTCAGGATAGTGAGTCAGGAGTTGTTGGAAAAAATGAAATGTATAAAAATAACCAGGGGGAAAAAGGTACACGGAATCGCTCCAGATTTTGTTGGTCTTCGGAGGACTCTTTACCAGATCGACGGGATAGGCACGGAGGTAAAAACCGAAACCACTCGATAGACTCTTTACCAGATCGACGGGATAGGCACGGAGGTAAAAACCGAAACCACTCGATAGATTCGTCGCCAGATCGACGGGAACGGCACGGAGGTACAAACCGAAACCGCTCGATAGATTCGTCGCCAGATCGACGGGATAGGCACGTAGGCAAATACCGAAACCGCTCGAAAGATGCTTCACCAGCTCGACGGGGTCGGCATAACCATAGGCACAGAGACCAAAATTCATTTGAGGAATCTTCAACCGATCGACAGAGGCGACACAGGGAGAGAAATAGAAATAGAAACCTCAGACGGAACAGATCTTCACCGAACAGTAGTGATTCAGGGGAGGGATATCCAGAGTCAGGACATCGAAGACGTCAGTATAGCAGAGAGCGGTACCCAAGAGGAGGAAACCGACACTCCAGGGTTGAGCACTGGGACATCAGCTTCAGTGGAGATGTCAAATCGCTCCAAGTTGAAGATTTTTTAACAAGAATTCGAAAATTAGCTAGACATGAACAGGTAGGACAGCACGAACTATTGAATAAAATTCATTACAAACTGAAAGGGGAAGCTAATGATTGGTGGTTCACCCGAGAGCATAGATGTACGACATGGGACAGATTTGAGAGGGAAATTAGGTTCCGTTTTGGAAATCCGAATAGGGAGCGAGGAATACGTGCGCAACTTAAGGATCTAGAGCAAAAGAGGGGTGAAAAATTTGTTGCTTATGTCAACGAGGTAGAAAGATTAAATCAGTGTCTTAAACACCCACTTTCTGAACGGGAAATTTTTGAGTTGGTATGGGATAAAATGCGACCCCATTACAGGTCCAAACTTGTAACTGTAACGGTGAACAACCTAGATGAGTTATTAGCGGTTAACCGCAGAATCGACGCAACTGACCCAACGTTGTACAGGTCGGGAGGACACTCAAGAAATGAAATTCAGCATGTAAGAGGTCAGGATGGTTTTGAAGACGAGTACTCGTCAGAAGAAGAAGCTTCAGTGAACGCAGTTCAGCGGAAGTTCAAAGATGATAGGAAACCCTCAAAACCAAACGGACAATCGGTTGAGTCGCGAAGTGCACAGGTAACTGAAGATCCAGAGATTTTGTGCTGGAATTGTCGAAAAATGGGTCATCATTGGAGAACATGCAGGGAAACTAAACTAGTGTTTTGTTACGCGTGTGGAAATATTGGACGTACCACTCGAACGTGTGAAATGAACCACCCTATTCAACAGGTGCAAGCACGCACCCAGAATAGCTCAGGTAATCATCAGCAATCGTTAAACTAGAGGCGGAATGTTCTTCGGGGAACCCACTCATTCCGCTTAAGAAAGAGGTTCCTCCAAACCCGAATATAGAAGAGACACAATTTCAAAAATTTAAGCAGGTTTTGACTATCAGAGTTGATCCAAATTTAAGTCCAAAAATTAAGGTTTCCATTTTTGATAGCGATATTATCGCTTTGTTGGATTCGGGAGCTAATATAAGTGTCCTAAATTCAACTAAATTTTTACGAAAACATGGTCTTAAACTGTTTAAAGCAAGTGTTTCAATTTGCACAGCAGACAACACGGAACACGAATGCTTAGGATACGCCAACATCCCTATACATTTGCGGGGGTGACTAGGGTAATTCCAACTATTATTGTGCCACAACTTTCTAAGCCACTGATTCTAGGAATGGATTTTGGAACGCTTTTCAGATTCGCCCAATGATCCAAGGAGAGGGTAGAATGACCGATATTGACCTTTTAGATGTTAATGGTGAACCAATTGGGAATTTAACGACGGAAGAATTGTTGGTAGATCAATATATCAACAGGGAAAATGAGATTAATTTAACTGTTTGTGCACTAGAATTGACTGAACAAGAACAATTTTTCCATCGTGCTCAACCAGAAGAAGATGAGTCACTCGACGTGCCTTCCCTGGAACTTCCAAACAATCCGGAAGAGGCCATTGAAAATATAGAAACTGAACACGAACTAACTTCTCCAGAAAGAGAAAAGTTAACGGAAACTTTAAAACATTTTCAGTGGACTAGCGAATCTAAACTTGGTAGAACCACTCTAATTGAACACGAAATCGAAATAATGGAAGGGGCAAAAATGAGAGATTTACCTATGTACAAATATTCACCAAGCATGTGGGAGAAAATTGAAAAAGAATTAGAAAGATACGAACAATTAGACGTTATTGAGGAATGCACCAGTGAATCAGCTAGTCCTTTAGTACCAGTAAAGAAATCCAACGGTAAACTACGCGTTTGTCTTGATTCAAGAAGAATAAATTCCATTACTAAAAAAGATGCATATCCTATGCGAAACATGAATGAAATTTTCCACAGACTGCAGAAGGCCAAATATTTTAGCATAATCGATTTAAAAGATGCATATTTTCAAATCCCCTTAAAGGAATCTTCAAGAAATTTGACAGCTTTTAGAACCCCAAAGGGCCTATTTCGATTTAAAGTAGTCCCTTTCGGTCTCAAAAATGCTCCATTCACTATGAGTAGGTTAATGAATAAAGCAATTGGGTTCGATTTAGAGCCGTACGTGTTCATCTACCTAGATGACGTGGTGGTGGCAACTGAATCGTCAGAAGAACATTTTAGGCTCTTGAGAGAGGTCGCCGAAAGATTGAAGAAAGCTAATTTAACAATCTCAGTCGAGAAGAGTAGATTTTGTCGAAATCAAGTTAGATATTTAGGGTATTTATTGACTGAAAATGGCTTAGCCATTGACAGCAGCAAACTAGAACCGATTCTCAACTACTCTCGTCCAAAGTGCATCAGAGATGTAAGAAGATTGATGGGTTTAATGGGTTTTTACCAAAAATTTATCAAAAACTACAGTCACGTGACAGCACCTATTACTGATCTTCTAAAAAAGGAAAAAAAGTTCAAGTGGACAGAAGCAGCAGAAAGTGCACTAGAAGAACTTAAGTCGGTCCTAACTTCATCGCCCGTACTCGAGAACCCGATTTACAATCGTCCATTCATAATTGAAACCGATGCATCCGAACTCGCAGTCGGCGCAGCATTGTTACAAGATTTTCCAGATGGGAGAAGAATAATTGCGTATTATAGTAAAAAACTTTCAAGTACCCAACGTAAATACGCGGCCACAGAAAAAGAGTGTCTAGCGGTAGTCCTAGCAGTAGAGAATTTCAGACATTATGTTGAGGGAACAACGTTTGCTGTAATTACCGACGCGAAAAGCATTACATGGTTATTTTCAATCTCCGCCACGAACGGAAACTCGCGATTACTGCGCTGGGCACTGAAACTTCAGTCCTACGATTTCTCAATTCAATATAGAAAAGGAAAAGATAACATATTAGCGGATTGTTTATCTAGAATAGAAACACTTCAAACGGTAGACAACGACTACGCCGAGTTGCGCGACAGGATTAGAAAAATAGCAACAAATTTTCCGACTTTAAGGTGGCAGGCAATAAAATTTTCAAATACGTCCACGATTCGAACACCGTTCAGGATAAACGTTTTCTCTGGAAGTACTATCCTCAGATGAGCGAAAGAAGTGATTTGATTAGGGTAGCCCACGAACCAGGTCACTTAGGATACGAAAAACCATCGCGAAGCTAAGAGAACGTTATTTTTGGCCCAAAATGGCTCAGGAAACCAAAGTTTACTGCAAATCCTGTTTACCGTGTAAAACGTCCAAAAGTACCAACATAAATACCACCCCACCGATGGGTTCTCAAAAACAGAATTGTGATTATCCATGGCAATTTATTACATTAGACTACTTAGGCCCGTTTCCACCTTCGGGCAAAGCTAGGAGCACTTGCCTTTTAGTAGTAACAGATGTTTTTACAAAATTTGTACTAATACAACCATTTAGGAGAGTGACGGCGAGTACGCTAGTTCATTTTCTAGAACAATCAATTTTTCTATTATTTGGCGTACCGGAAATAATTCTATCTGACAACGGAAGTCAGTTCACTTCTAAAATGTTTGCAGACTTGTTAAAACACTATGGAATCAACCATTGGCTCACCCCGTCATACCACCCCAAGTTAATAACTCAGAGAGGGCAAACAGGGTGATCACCACAGCGATTAGGGCAACGATCAAATCGAATCATAAAACATGGGCGGATAACATACAAAACATAGCAAACGCGATTAGGAATGCAACTCACGATTCAACTAAATATACACCTTACTTTCTCACGTTTGGCCGAAATATGATTTCTGACGGTCGAGAATACGACATGATAAGGGAAACTAACGCTCAGGGTCAAGAAATGGAAATAAACGACGAAGAAAGAAAGAAATTGTATGAACAAGTAAGAATGAACCTCAAAAACGCGTACACAAAACAAGCAAAATATTACAATTTACGTTCCAACGTAAAAGCACCGAAATATCAAGTAGGTGAAAAGGTCCTCAAGAAAAGTACATTCTTGTCTGATAAGGGGAAAGACTTTTGCGCGAAGCTCGCACCCAAGTACACGGAAGCGATTGTCAGCAAAGTGTTAGGGGATAGCTACCAATTAGAGGATTTATCAGGGAAATCGATCGGTATTTTCCATGCCTCGTTTCTCAAAAAGTACTAACCTTAGGGTGGACCAGCTATGACATCTTCTTTTAGAATTTTACAACGGCTTTGCCTATAAAAAAACGTCTAGGTACCACCCTAGTAACGGTAAACATAACAACGTTGATGTGCATGCATTGACAAACACTTTATTCTGTAATTAAACAACATAAACATAACTCACTGTATTTTTTTCCATTGTAAATATTTTCTATTCTGATTTTTCGTGCGTTGTCACTTTTAATTGATTATTTTGTAGATTGTAATTTGTAGCATAAGTATGTAGGCTCCATTCTTGTTTACAGCAGCATAAATTCCCATTGTTGTTGGCCAGTTGAGTCGTAGCAACGTAGATGATTTTCTTTTGCGGTTCTCTGATATTTTTTTTGTTAATTTTTCCTAGAAATAAGTAGAAAACGGTTAGAATAATGAATTTTGTGTAGAATTACCAAATACTCTCCAGATTTAGGCCACTAGTTTGCAGTTTTTCCGTTTTCCGAGATTTTTCACGTGAATTCATAAATTCCTTCCCACGTTTGTTTTGTTTCGAAATCTGTCAGCAACGCTGTCAAAGCTTTGCAGGGTTGCTTTTAATGCTGTCAGTTGAATGTTGCAGTATGGTGTTGCGCGACTGTCGCACAAGTTTTAATTTATAGCAACCAAATTCTATAGATGTGTCAAACTGACGGTTGATGATTAGATTTTTGGAAGCTGTAAAATTAACCAATGTTTACGAAAGTGCCGAAAGTCAATCAAGGAGTCAATATTTGGATTGATGTTGTTGATTTGAAGCAAAATTTTAAGTGAATACATGAGTTTACGAGTTGTCGGGACATTTCCGATATGGTAGACGCGGTACAAGCTTTGTTTACGTTTTGAGTTGAGAGGTGGTTTTGATATTCTGCGTTCTATGCTGCGATTGGGAAAGGCCCAATAATATAGACAAGCAGTTATTTTTGATTTTGTTGTTGTTTTTAAGAAACCCTTGCAGGATTTGATGACGGATGCAAACACAATTTCTTTCACTACTACATGGTTTGAACTTTTTTTCTTTAGTATTTGTTATAAAAGTTAAACAATTGTAAATATGTTTACTTATAGTTAGTTGTTTATTTCTTAATGGAGTTATTTTTTAGTTTATATTTGGGTTATGAAAATTTGATCAATTTTCATTGATCAAATTTTCATAAAATTGCGTGGTGTGATGTAACGTTCTGCGTTTATTTGGGAATTTATAGTTTATTTTTTTATTTAATTGGTAGAAATAATGCACATCTTTACCCTACTCATATTCTAAGGTTCGTTTCCAATAAGCGAAAGCTTGTTTCTTGGCTGCAGGGTTATAGTATTAGTAAGTCTTAAATACCATGGGTACGTTCTTGAGTACGTTGGTTGTATTTTTTAGTTTGCTATAAAGTATTGCGAGTTTTGCGTGCGGGGTCGTATCTGTAAATACCAAGAGTGTGCATGTGGGTGGTTAGAAAATTTGCAGTTCAAAATATAGGTGGCAGTAAATACTTAGTTTAAAAAAAATTGAATTATTCTTAACTATTTGATTCCATTGGGTAACACAAATGTCAAAAATCCTCTGAGTCATGACGAAGAGGGTTGCTGGCTAGAAAAGTTTTCCAACTCGTCTATTTCGATTACGGAGCGGCTGGAATAAAGAAGTGCGCGTCGCGAGCAATCTTTATAAAAGTTATTTTTTCCTTTTACGTTCAATTTTTCTAAGGTAAAAGTGTATATGGTGCGAGTGCTTTGAAGTGAATTAACTTAAATATTTTCCTATCCATTTTTTGTAGTTCTTTCGAATTATTGAAACTTAAATAAATTTCGCGTCGAACTTCTTTAGTGAAATAATCTTTCGTAAAATAAAAGGTAAAGTAATTGAATTATATTAGGAGTTGTGGGAGCTAATTAGTTGCATTGGACAGCAGCGTCGTCCCACGGCGCTTTTTATTACGGGCTGGATTTTTCTTCGCGGGATCTGCGGATTTCGTGCGTCGAGGCGATCAGCTACAAGCGTCGCCATCTTGTCGTTTGGAGGTTAAAGTTCGGATTTTGGGCAAGCTGCCTGGCAGCGCCGCCATCTTGTGCTAGGAGCGATTAAAGGGTCGCAAGCTCGTGTGCCACGTTACGGCCCGCCCATTGGGGTAGCTAAACAGAGGCGAGTGGCAAGTTCGTTAAATTAACCGTAACGAAATTAACGCAGTGGTCGTCAATTGCCACCGTCGTTTAAAGTCACCAAAGAGGTGACAGCCGAGAGCCGGTATTCGCTGTGCGCGCCAATTACGTTCAGTGTTTGCCAGTCCAAGGGGAGGGTTCCCGTGGCCTTTATCGGTTGTGTAGACGGAAACAGTAGTACGTGAAGGCCGGTATTGATACCCCAGCGTCCCTTCCTGCGGAAATAATCCGGATTAGCTCGATTCGTCGTGCGTAGTGCTCTCTGGCCCCGAAACCGGAAGTCTTCCGCCAGCCGCGCCATCCTCTGGACCTTTAATTCGGCCAATTTGCACACGAGCGACCCCCGCGTGTCACCACACCGAACACGCCGGTTATCGGAGCAAACCCAGACGCCATCTTGCGGCCCAAGGCCGAACCGAACGAGTTCGTCGTTTACCAAGCAGCGGACCACTGGGAGGACTACTAAACGCGCCTGTTGCAGCGCGCTGAAGGAACACCACGAAGCGTCGCACACCCTGGTCGTGCGACATCCACACTGCCAGCAGCGTGTTCATCGGAGCGGCGCCGGCATCGGAGCAACGTGTTCATCGGCGGCGGATTCGCCGCGCTCACGCACACCACCGTAAGCCCGAAAAACCTGCGCAGGTATGTGGGAAAATTTTATCATGGCCATGAGGTTTTTCCCCGGGGGGCTGTCCAATGCTAGGGAGATTGTAGGGGATAGGTTTGTGAGGGATTAAAGAAAGTGAAATGAAAAATCTTTAGTTTTTCTTTGGTTTCGACGGAGTAAAAAGTTTGATGGTTCTTGGAACCAGAAATAAATTCATGCCTTAAATCACTCACACTGTTTTATTATTTACGTTCTTTACGTTCGTTTTGGATATCCATTCCTTATTTTCCGATTCTCTTTAGCGGTTTGAATGGTTGAAAAGTGTTTCGCTGTGAACCTTCTGGATTCAAATAGTCGATTAAGGCTTTGTTTGCCACACTGTTTATTATCTACCTGATTTCGAGCAACTCTTGGTATTGAACAGATCTGACGTTTCGCGCATTTAAACCGTATTAACGACCCTGAAAGAATTAAACCTCATGCTTAGTCGGGCAATTAAAACATGACCAGTGGTCTCTTAACTTGAGAGTGGCGCATAAGCCACTGTGTTACAGGCTTTCCCTAGCTCGGTTTGGTGAACAGTTACAAGGGGAAGTGTCTTTTCGGGGAAGTGGCAGTCGGGGAAATGTCCCTTCGGTAATATGGGTTTCGGGGAAATGTCATAGATTCGTATAGCCTAATGGCAACTCTGGCAAAGATAGACGTTAGGCTGGCGAATCGCAGAACCAGCAGTACATTCCGCAAAGACGGTCGTGAGTTCATTATTGACGTTACGTTCTGTAGGCCGCGGCTGGTGGCCGACATGAACCCATAGTGATCACCAAGCGATTTGGTACAGCATCGGGAGACAAGCCCCTGTACCAGAAAGGAGCAACCGGACCTACGGGAGGAAATGGAAGCTGCAGTATTTCGACGAGGGTCTCTTCATGGAAGCGCTTCATTGGTGTGATAGTCCCAAAGACTTGAATGCCGACAAGCTAACAGCACAACTAGTGACAGCATGCGACACAACCATGCCGCGGAGACTGGAGCCGAGGAACTGTCGTCGCACAGCCTACTGGTGGATTGAAGAACTCGGCACCCTTCAGGCGAGTTGTCTGAGCGCTGGAAGACAAGTCCAGAGAGCAAGATCCGAAGCAACTAGGGATGAGCGCAGAAAGGAGTACCTGTCTGCAAAGGCCGCACTCAAGAAAGCGATCAAATGCAGCAAGACAAACTGCTTCAGAAGTTATGCCGAGATGCTGATGCAAACCCTTGGGGGAGCGCATATCGTGTCGCGATGGCAAAGATCAGAGGCCCATCGAAGGTGGCTGAAACGTGCCATGATAAGCTGAAGGTAATTGTGGAAGGGCTCTTCCCAAGCCATGACTCAACGACCTGGCCTCCTACACCGTATAACGACAAAGGGGGAAGTAACGCCGAAGGTCATCTGATCACCAACGAAGAACTTGTGACAGCAGCGAAGAGATTGAAGGTGAAGAAAGCGCTCGGCTCGGATGGAACCCGAATTTCGCCCTGAAATCGGCGGTTCAACATTTTCGTGCAGGTTTTAAACAGTCCTGCAGAAATTCCTGGACGAAAAACACATCCCCGACCCGTGGAAGGTTCAAAAGCACGTGTTGCTGCCAATGCACTATGGTACATTGGGTGGCCAAGTTTCAAAAAAGTGACCTTCTCCAAATATTTTTTGGTATTTTTTTCTCGAAAGTAAACATTCTAACTAAAAAAATCCAGCTCTAAGTTTGTTCATTACGGAGATACGCAAGCTGAAAGTAAAAAAATGGAGTAAAAAACTAGCGTTTTTCACAAAAACGGCGGATTGTTAAATTTTAACATGGCTCAGCCATTTTAAATATTTTATTAGGACAATTATACATCGTTAGTCCGGGTACTTAGCCTGATGGTTAAGCGATCTGCCTTCCAAGCAGACGATCAGGGATCGAATCCTGCCCGGTCACCTCGTCACCGATTTTTCGGTGGCAAATAGACCCTCTTGCTCCCTCTGGGAGCACCAGAACCCCGGTAATTAATTACCAAAACACACACGCACGTCGCTCCCCCCGCTAGAACTAGATAGTGGTGGTTGAGTGCAAACAGGACGGGAAGATGACCAACCAACCACACCACAACGCGTGAAGGAAGGAAGGAAGACTCTTTCAAGAAGACCCCCCTGGAGATCATCCCCACATTAACTCAGTGCGGACGTTACGCATCGGCGGCCGTTACTGATCGTGTGGTCCGCCCTAGAACCGCCCTGGCGGACCGAGGGTGGGCCGTCTGGGCGGTTGAAATTTGACATTTGAAATTTTTCAATTTCGCCCGCCCTCCATCCGCCTTGGCGTGCCATGGGCGCATCGCCTGGGCGGTTCAAACTGATCGCTGAAATGTTTCAATATCGTTCGCCCCCAATCGCTGCGGCGAGTCAAAGGCTGATTGCCGTGGCGGTTTGCATCTGAAGGAATTTATTTCGAATTTGACATTTCAGTCAGTTTTCAACGAGCTTCGGTGGGTGTTGTTATTTAATCGGCGGCTGCTGATTTTCGTTGTTAAGTTTGTGTTGGGAGAAGTGTTATGTTGTTTAGATTGTTTACTTATGTAAACAAACAGTTGAAAGTGCGTTTGAAATAGTGATTGAAGGTTGTTTTGCAAGAATAATCGTTATTGTTGGTGTAATTTATGTGACAACCCTTATAAATATTGTTGGCAGATGTTCAATCATTTGGAATACTTAGAATTTGATTTGTTTCATTGTGGTTATGATTTGATTTGTTCTTTCTTGTATGTTTGTATGGAAATTTGGTGTACATTTTGGTAAAAAGTATATCTTTCCCAGGGAAACCTCTTGATTTATTTGAATGTTTATATCATTCCTATTCCTTGTCCTTTTTTCTACCATTCCTCCATACCATATATGATCAAATTTCATGAACTAACGACAGTTACTGAAATAGCAATGGAACCATCTGAAGAATTTGTCTTTAAAATATAATTATCTTTCTTCCAGCTTCCGGGAATCTTCTTCAATTTTAATGCCTATATTTATCTATTTACTAGATGATTTATTTAAATGTTTATATCCTTCCTTATACTATTCCTTTTCTTTCAGCAATGGAACCATCTGGAGCATTTGTCTTTTTAATAATAGTTGTTTGTTTTGCAGCTTCCCGGAATCATCTTTAAAATTACTGCTTATTTGTATTTATCTTTTCACTGTAAGATTTATTTTTATATTCATATCTACCATTCCCCCATACAATATATGATCAAATTGAATGACAAGAAAGAACATGGGGTGTTATCTACTAGGATACTTTCTTCGGATTAGCTGCGCTTGTGTTTGATTAGATTAGAGTATGAATTGTTAACATTCAATACGTTGCCTGTTTATATGTAAGTACCAATAATACATGAACATTTTAAATAATTTAGTTTTTAAGAATTAGTTTAAGAAATATTTTTATTTCCAGGAAATGAAAAATCTTCGCAACAAGTTTGCTTATCAATATATTATTTTGTTTCTTTATTTTTTTCATCATTTCACCTGAGTGAACTAACAACGCACGTAAGATGTATTGAGAACAAAATTATGTTGAAAATTATGTTTTTTTTTTCATATTTTTGTTTTATTTCTAAATTTCAGCACACAAGAATCTACCAAGATCTGCAATTCTATATAAAGCACTTTGTGTTTTTTTCAGTTTTAGATTAACATGAAAAAACACTATCAGAATCCTGAAGGAACCTGAACGGGTATTCTGCTTGGGCGGATGAAATATGTATGAAAGGCGAATCGAGGGCGGGCCAAGGCGGTTGGGGCTTTTTGGGCGGTTGAACTTTATATAGGGGGCTGATCGGGGGCGACCCGCTGTCGAGGGCGAGCCACGGCGGTTGGGGCTTTTTAGGCGGATGAACTTTATATAGGGGGGGGGGGGGGATCGGGGGCGAGCCGCTAGCGGACCAACCTACAGGGGCGGCTGAACCGTATATGAAAGGCGCATCAAGGGCGAGCCAAGGCGGTTGGGGCTTTTTGGGCGGATGAATTGTATATGGGGGGCGTATCAAGGGCGACCCGCTGGCGAACCAACCTACAGGGGCGGCTGAACCGTATATGAGAGGCGCATCAAGGGCGAGCCAAGGCGGTTGGGGCTTTTTGGGCGGTTGAACTTTGTATAGGGGGCTGATCGGGGGCGACCCGCTGGCGGACCATCTTACAGGGGCGGACGAACCGTATATGAAAGGCGGGTCGAGGGCGAGCCACGGCGGTTGGGGCTTTTTAGGCGGATGAACTTTTATATGGGAGGCGTATCGAGGGCGACCCGCTGGCGGACCATCCTATAGGGGCGGTTGAACCATACAAAACGGCGTATGTGGGGCGGATGAACGGCGGGTGAAACATTTCAAGGCAAACCTGGGCGACCCCGGGGCGCCCCAACCGCCGTGGCTCGACCTCGACCCGCCTTTCATATACGGTTCGTCCGCCCCTGTAAGATGGTCCGCCAGCGGGTCGCCCCCGATCCGCCCCCTATATAAAGTTCATCCGCTCAAAAAGCCCCAACCGCCTTGGCTCGCCTTTGATGCACCTTTCATATACGGTTCAGCCGCCCCTGTAGGTTGGTTCGCCAGCGGGTCGCCCTTGATACGCCCCCCATATAAAATTCATCCGCCCAAAAAGCCCCAACCGCCTTGGCTCGCCCTTGATGCGCCTCTCATATACGGTTCAGCCGCCCCTGTTGGTTGGTTCGCCAGCGGGTCGCCCATGATACGCCTCCCATATAAAGTTCATCCGCCCAAAAAGCCCCAACCGCCTTGGCTCGCCCTTGATGCGCCTCTCATATACGGTTCAGCCGCCCCTGTAGGTTGGTTCGCCAGCGGGTCGCCCTTGATACGCTCCCCATATAAAGTTCATCCGCCCAAAATGCCCCAACCGCCTTGGCTCGCCTTTGATGCGCCTTCCATATACGGTTCAGCCGCCCCTGTAGGTTGGTTTGCCAGCGGGTCGCCCATGATACGCCCCCCCATATAAAATTCATCCGCCCAAAAAGCCCCAACCGCCTTGGCTCGCCCTTGATGCGCCTCTCATATACGGTTCAGCCGCCCCTGTAGGTTGGTTCGCCAGCGGGTCGCCCATGATACGCCTCCCATATAAAGTTCATCCGCCCAAAAAGCCCCAACCGCCTTGGCTCGCCCTTGATGCGCCTCTCATATACGGTTCAGCCGCCCCTGTAGGTTGGTTCGCCAGCGGGTCGCCCTTGATACGCTCCCCATATAAAGTTCATCCGCATAAAAAGCCCCAACCGCCTTGGCTCGCCCTTGATGCGCCTTTCATATACGGTTCAGCCGCCCCTGTAGGTTAGTTCGCCAGCGGGTCGCCCTTGATACGCCCCCCATATAAAATTCATCCGCCCAAAAAGCCCCAACCGCCTTGGCTCGCCCTTGATGCGCCTCTCATATACGGTTCAGCCGCCCCTGTAGGTTGGTTCGCCAGCGGGTCGCCCTTGATACGCTCCCCATATAAAGTTCATCCGCCCAAAATGCCCCAACCGCCTTGGCTCGCCTTTGATGCGCCTTTCATATACGGTTCAGCCGCCCCTGTAGGTTGGTTTGCCAGCGGGTCGCCCATGATACGCCCCCCCCATATAAAATTCATCCGCCCAAAAAGCCCCAACCGTCTTGTCTCGCCCTTGATGCGCCTCTTATATACGGTTCAGCCGCCCCTGTAGGTTGGTTCGCCAGCGGATCGCCCTTGATACGCTCCCCATATAAAGTTCATCCGCCCAAAATGCCCCAACCGCCTTGGCTCGCCCTTGATGCGCCTTTCATATACGGTTCAGCCGCCCTTGATACGCCCCCCATATAAAATTCATCCGCCCAAAAAGCCCCAACCACCTTGGCTCGCCCTTGTTGCGCCTCTCATATACGGTTCAGCCGCCCCTATAGGTTGGTCCGCCAGCGGCTCGCCCCCGATCCACCCCCTATATAAAGTTCATCTGCCCAAAAAGCCCCAACCGCCTTGGCCCGCCCTCGATTCGCCTTTCATACATATTTCATCCACCCACGCAGAATACCCGTTCAGGTTCCTTCAGGATTCTGATAGTGTTTTTTCAAGTTCATCTAAAACTGAAAAAAACACAAAGTAGAGTTTGTAGATTCTTGTGTGCTAAAATTTAGAAATAAAACAAAAATATGAAAAAAACATAATTTTCAAAATAATTTTGTTCTCAATACATCTTACGTGCGTTGTTAGTTCACTGAGGTGACATGACGAAAAAAATAAAGAAACAAAATAATATATTGATAAGCAAACTTGTTGCGAAGATTTTCCATTTCCTGCAAATAAAAATAATTCTTTAACTAATTCTTAAAAACTAAATTATTTAAAATGTTCATGTATTATTGGTACTTACATATAAACAGTCAACGTATTGAATGTTAACAATTCATACTCTAATCTAATAAAACACAAGCGCAGCTAATCCGAAGAAAGTATCCTAGTAGATTACACCCCATGTTCTTTCTTGTCATTCAATTTGATCATATATTGTATGGGGGAATGGTAGATATGAATATAAAAATTAGAGGTGGGCAAAAGCGCTCTTTTTCAGGAGCCGCTCATTTTCGTTCGCTCATTAAAAAGAGCCGCTCTCTTGAACGGCTCTTTCGCTCTTTTTCAAAATTTGGATGAAAAGGTTTTTTTAAAGAATCGTGTGATTTTATAAGTTATTTCACATTGGACATAAATTATTTGATAAAAAAAATTAAACTGAAAATGAGAAGATGCCCTTGAAAACCTTGCCCTTGAAGGTCTTGGTGGTCTTCATGTCAAGATTTCTACTCGAACCTAAACATTCGAGTAATAGAATGGCATCCAAACTTAAATCTAGGATGCCGGAAAAATTTCTTGTAATTTTAAAATTGTATTAATTTCTACATGAATTGAATTAATGCTAAAATTTTTTTTGGAGAAAATATTCTGTGAACTTTTTCTACATTCTGATTGAATTGATAAAATATTCAGTATTCAGTAGTTAGTACATTTTTGTTAAGATTTTAACAAATCATTTACTTTTGGGATTAATTTTTATAAGCATTGACATTTTTGAAAAGGCATTTCAGATTCTCAAAAACAAATCTAATATTAATTTTTTTTTAAATTCAATAAATTATATTTATATAAAAAATCATGCCATCTTGAAACGGTTCTTCCAAAAGACCGGAGATTAAAAAAGAACCGCGGTTCTTTTTTTGTGAGCCACGGTTCGTTCGCTCTTTTCAGTGAACCGGCTCTTTGAGCGGCTCGCTCTTTTTTTGCCCACCTCTAAAATAAATCTTACAGTGATAAATACAAATAAGCAGTAATTTTAAAGATGATTCCGGGAAGCTGCAAAACAAACAACTATTATTAAAAAGACAAATGCTCCAGATGGTTCCATTGCTGAAAGAAAAGGAATAGGATAAGGAAGGATATGAACATTTAAATAAATCATCTAGTGAATAGATAAATGTAGGAATTAAAATTGAAGAAGATTCCCGGAAGCTGGAAGAAAGATAATTATATTTTAAAGACAAATTCTTCAGATGGTTCCATTGCTATTTCAGTAACTGTCGTTAGTTCATGAAATTTGATCATATATGGTATGGAGGAATGGTAGAAAAAAGGACAAGGAATAGGAATGAAATAAACATTCAAATAAATCAAATGAAGAATAGATAAATACATATAAGCCGTTCATTTATAAATGATCCAGGAAGCTGTAAAAAAATAAACACAATTTTAAATGATATTGTAGCCGCTGAACTGATTATTGAAAATAATTGAAATTACTTCCTACCCACGTCCTGCATCATGCACACCTGAAAAACGTCAAACAAAAGAAAGACAAAAATCGCTTTTGCACCACTAATTGCCTCCACTGCTGGCACTGAACCCGCAACCTTTGGAGTGTTAACATTCACACAAAAAAAAAACATTAACATTAATTGAGTAAACATTGGCACAAAATCCGCTTTGTAAATGCCACTTCGATACTCTTCAAGAGGTTTCCCTTGGAAAGGTATACTTTTTACCAAAATGTACACCAAATTTCCATACAAACATACAAAAAAGAATAAATCAAATCATAACAACAATGAAACATATCAAATTCAAAGTATTCCAAATGATTGCACATCTGCCAACAATATTTATAAGGGGTGTCACATAAATTACACCAACAATAACGATTATTCTTGCAAAACAACCTTCAATCACTATTGCAAACGCACTTTCAACTGTTTGTTTACATAAGTAAACAATCTAAACAACACAACACTTCTCCCAACACGAACTTAACAACGAAAATCAGCAGCCGCCGATTAAATAACAACACCCACCGAAGCTCGTTGAAAACTGACTGAAATGTCAAATTCGAAATAAATTCCTTCAGATGCAAACCGCCACGGCAATCAGCCTTTGGCTCGCCGCGGAGATTGAGGGGCGAACGATATTGAAACATTTCAGCGATCAGTTTGAACCGCCCAGGCGATGCGCCCATGGCACGCCAAGGCGGATGGAGGGCGGACGAAATTGAAAAATTTCAAATGTCAAATTTCAACCGCCCAGGCGGCCCGCCCTCGGTTCGCCAGGGCGGTTCTAGGGCGGACCACACGATCAGTAACGGCCGCCGATGCGTAACGTCCGCACTGAGTTAATGTGGGCAAAAACAATAGATCTATAAATAGACGCACGGCTCCGTGATGGCAAGGCCGATTGAGCCAGTTAGGGTACATATAGGTTAAGATAGAGAACAAAGAATAAAAAAAAATATACATCGTTGGAAAGGTAATGAGAAAAGCTTTGAAACTATTAATAGATAAAATGTTGTTTCCAAACCAAAAACTGAAGTTTGCATCGAATAACTGGAGCATTTTTTTTACAAAACTTATTTTTTGTGTTTGTTCATCGAGTACTTTTTTTGCTAACCGATGCTAAACATGAAACTAAGATCACTTGAAAGATTGGATCATAATCTAACATTGCTGAAATTTCCAGCCTGCGATTTTTTGTGTTTTCGGAGATATGCCACTTTGAACATCTACGTTTTATCAAAATTTGCTGCAATCTTCATATGCGACCGTTTATTTCACATGCTTTGCTACCTAGGCTTCATCCATAAAGTACGTCACGCAAAAATCAGCCAAAATTTACCCCTCCTCCCCCTTTGTCACGCTTTTCCTATACTTATAACATGCAACACTTGCTCAGACCCCCCCTCCCCCCCTAGAGCGTAACATACTTTATGGATGACGCCCTACTTCGTGGCATCGTCGCTTCAAAAATCAGTTCCTGGTTTCAAGAAGTTTGAAATGACTTTATTAGAATTTTCTGCTGCTTACATTTAAAATTGAGTACCTTAGTCAAAATAAGGTATTCGTACCGAAGTTTCTAAGCGAATCTGGAGAATGGAGAATCTCAGTTTGACACTGAAAAAAGTATTCAGCAAAATATTGACTTAGCATGATGAATTTCTGCGATCAATCCATGAAACTGATCCACAATTAAGTTCTATGTTGGTTAGTGTAAAACGTCATAAAAAGTGCTTTTAACATATCCTGAAGCAATCAGATACTCTATAATCAAATGAATTTTCAGGAAAATGAACGTTAGGATTAGTAAGAATATGTTTTGTATTTTATCGTTTTACTTCATAATTAATATTTTGAATAAAATATATTTTTCTGTTATTTGATTTAACAATTAAAATTTTCGCAATTTATGCCCGTAACGGTGGGGGTTGTCTCAAGTTATATGGCATGGACTCACAAAATAAAACACACAGCAGTAAATTATAAATATTTGACTTAAAATGAATTAATTACGCTTAACAAAATTTTGTTGGTGGGGAGGAGAGGAGGGGGGGTGGCTGAAAGAAAAAGGGGGGAGGGGTTGTGTCCTTAAAGTGGGGATGTATTAGCTTATCCATAATTTAATAATATAAACTTGCAATACAATATATACGCAATAGGGTGCCCAGAATATGGGACTTTTTTTCAAAACCTCCACAAGCTGAATATTGTTCCTTGAGCTATTTTAGGACTCTGGGCCAAATATGAGCAAAATCGGTCAACATTTACCCATTGATACTCGGGGCTGAAGTTTGTTAGGGAAAATCTAAAAAATGTATGGAAAATCCAACTTTCTTATGGTTCAGTCTGTACGGTGCGCTTTTCCATCCAAATATTCCCAAAAGTGAGATTCTTATTGGAAATGTAATGCTCTACAACTTTCTAGAACATACCAAAACTGTAAAAATCGAATCTAAAAAGTTATTAGCAATTTAAAAACGTAATTTCTGTATGAAAAATAGTTTTTCACCAACTTCAGGCTCGGGTGTCAATGGGTTCATCTCAACCGATTCCGCTCAAAATTTACACAGATGCTTAAAACAACCCAAATAGCCGTTTTTCGCTTGTGAAGCAGGGGGTCATTTTTTCTTGGCACCCTAATACGCAATCAATTATTGAAAAACATGAAAAGTCATAAAAATCGACGTATACCATTTCAATACCATACAATTACCCAAATTTGTATGAAAAAACATTTAAAAAGCAAAAAAATAATTTGGCCGCCTGTTTGTATGGGGATGGCCCATATTGCAATGCCAGGCAAACCACCGGGGGACCCATCATCGTATAGGCTTATATGTTTGCTGGACACCCTCGGAAAGCTTCTGGAACGAATCATCCTTAACCGGCTGACCAAGTACACAGAGAGCGAGCATGGCTTAGCAGCGAGGCAGTCCGGCTTCCGTAAAGGGAGATCCAAGGTGGACGTCATCTGGAAAGTGGTCGGGAAAGCCGACGAAGCGCGGAGGAAAAAACGCAGAGGGTTACGTTGCTGCGCAATAGTAACTATCGGCGTCAAGAACGCGTTCAACAGTGCGTGCTGGGCGGCGAAGCGAAATCGAGCGTTGTTTGACAGAATGCAGAGATTGATGACTATGCGGGTTGCAAACGCGTACATGACCATCTCGTCGGAAGCGGTTGGCATCATAGCCGGTGTTCGCGGTAAATAATTAAAATTGAACAAATCGAACGCTTGTCCCGCTCCCGCTGGGACTAGAGAAGAACGAATTAAAACACTTAATGCACTTGACTCACGGTGGAAGATATTAACTACAAAAACACTGAGTCTCACTCCCGCTGGGACTTGTGATATTTTTTGAACACAGATGTACGCACGGTTTGTTGTCTGACATTGACATGCAGAGCCTCCTCTCTGTCCGGATTGCGTCGAATGCGAGGAAACATCGGAGCACGTGGTGTTCACCTGCCCTCGCTTTGAGGCAGCGCGAAGCGAAATGCTGGCCATTATCGGAGCAGATACCAGCCCTGATAATGTGGTGCGAAGAATGTGCAGCGACATCGCCAAGTGGAATGCGGTCGTCGGAACGGTAACGCAGATCACTTCGGCTCTCCAGCGGAAATGGAGAAACGATCAAAGGAGGAACGACTAAGATCCAAATCGAAAACCCATGAGTGTGGCTGTGAAGGAGAGCACGTTATGATGGTCGGCTCTACCAAATCGGTACACGTCTCGATGGCCACAGGAGTCGAGAACCCACGAGTGTGGCTGTGAAGGAGAGCACGTTATGGCGGTCGGCTTTACCAAATCGATACACGTCTCGATGGTCCAAGGATATGACTAGCCGATCAAAGGCAACGCGATTCTTCGGCGCGGTTAAACCGACGACACGACAAGCCATTCGCTTCCAAAAAGTGGGCACCAAATCGGCCTACCCCTCCGTTTCCTTTGGAACTGGAAACGTTAAACCGACTTTTCCTCGAAATTTGATAAGCTTTGCACTTCTGATTTTGACATTGAGAAACGTCATCAGATTGTTGTTTAGCTTTTTGCCATCAAAATTCCCGATTCCGTAACAAAGTCGATTCCGCGGAGCATTTTTTACGTCCAGGTGCAGAACCAGCAGAACAAGCGGACATACGTTCCGTGCGAGGACGGTGCGAGGTTCATATGGCAAACCTCTGAAGTGCTCGATCTGCTTCTCGCTGGACCTTTTTTCTGAAGGTGTTTGACGAACGCATCGCACGGGCCGGTGCAAATTTTGGCCAGGAAGTTTTTGGTTCCCAGAATGGAGGACGAGATTTGATTTGTTTTTTAAATTACAAAACCACTTCCAGGATAACAAAACCGTGAAGGAGAATCAGGACTCAGTCCTGCTTGGCGGGCACTTCCGCCAGCATTATTTTGAGCAACGATTAGTTAGTGCAAGGCATCCAAAGCTTCTTTTTTTTCTTGCTGGTAGCTTAACCAGTTTCATGCTGAAATTTTTCCCTGGCCATCAAGAACGCGTCACGCAGCTCGTTCGAAAATCGAGCCCCGAAGTTAACCACCACAAGATGCTCATATTCATTCCAAGTCTAATGTCTGAGGGACTAGTCGAGTCTTTCCCAGAACATCCTTCGGAAGTTGTACAAAACCCTATTAGCAACCTCTGTGTTTAGAAAAAAAAGGCCGTTAGTTTGAACGGTTTGTATCTCGTACATTCCGGAAGAAATCACCCATCTTTAACCCACACGGTTCTCTTCCACGTATGACCATTGCGATAACATGCACTTGCCACGACGCGTGCAGGTTGATCTACATTGGCAGTGAACGGATACAGCGGATTAAATGGAACTGGACATATTTCTCGCAAAATCTTGAACTAGTAATCGGTATGACCAACTGCCACATAGAGAAGCTGACCAATCAACCGGTCCTGGGCTAACATGCGTTGTCTTCCTCCCTGGTTTAATTTTTTTTTCGGATGCCGCTAGGACACTCTTCTCAATAATAATCCTCTCTTCTTAGTTTCAACAAAGAATACGCCCCAACAGCCTGCTTAGGCTAAACCATGGTACCTGGGTAATCCACAGAATTGCGTCGGTCTTCCTAAAAATCTACGTGGCGTTCCACCGTACCGTCGCGCCTCGATGCGGGGTTGAAGATTATCGGCAAGTACGGTTTGTGCAACAAGCGCGAGTTCTGGTGCCTCAAGTACACGCTGGTCAAGATTCGGTAGGCAGTCTGGACCTGCTGCCGCTCCAGTAGAAGGACAAAAACGTGTATTCCTGGTTATCGCTCTGCTACGCCGTTTGGTCCACATCGGAGTGCTGGATGAGTCCCGCTTGAAATTGGATTACGTGCTCGACTTGTTCAACTTGCCAAGTCCATCCGCGTTCTGGTCCGCTAGCGGCAAATCCGCCAGGTACATCGATTTCTCGCTCATCGGCGGTGGCCATCCGGGACGCGCCAAGGAGAGAACATGTGAAAAGGCCAGGGTGGTGGCCGCGGCGCCGGAGGAGGATTCAGCTTGTTGCCCTCAGTGCTTCGATTGTGCGTGCGCCGGTGTTTCGAGTTTAAACGGTGTTGAAACCGTTAAAACCAGGTGTTCCGAGCAGTTTGGTCTTTAATGGATTCGGCACTTTTGACACATCCCTCAATTCCTTTTGCTGCTCCACTTTCATCCTAAATACGATTTGGAGCCGAAATAAATCAAAGAAATGGACAGCAGCAAAAAATCTTCCTAAATGACTCGATTTCCCGGGCGGAAGCCCTGCTCACGGCCATGTCCACATTCCGGTGATTGTCCGAATAATCAACTCGGAACACCAGATCGTGGCCACCTGAGAAGCATTCCTGGCAGATATTCGACCAACGGTTAGATGTGTCGCTGACGGTGAAGAGGGAGAGGAGGCTAAGAATCCCCTTCTGGACGCAACACGGACGGCTAACGGCAGGAGGGCGTTGGGTAGATACAACCTCGGCCAAACCGAAACCGGTCACATTACGTGCGTTTGTTCGTCCACCTCGGATGACAAGTTCTACATGATTGACCAGACCGCCAAGGGGGGTGCGGTTCTCAGGAACAATCAT